>NC_048233.1:23107421-23108302 GCF_002007445.2 Ailuropoda melanoleuca
TATATATATATATATATTCAAATTGTTTATAAATTTGGGATAAGAATGCTAAGGATTGAGTTGGAGGGAGGACTGGTACTCCAGCATTTGACTGTGAACCAAAGAAGGAAGCCTGTCCTCAAAGATGACTGACTTACCTATTCTGCGCTAGGAAGGAACCTCACTCACAAGACTTTAAATTTCCTAGTTCCAACCCAATTAATTTACAAGACCCTGTGGAATACATTTAACAATACTGCATGCATTTATCACAGTGGATGATGTGATAGGTGGTTATTCCTTGGGGAGCAGTGTTTTGATCTGTTTTACCTGTTCCAGATACCTTCCAGTACTAAAAGATTGCAGAATTGAGCACAGTTGTGCCATAGACATCATCCAGTCTAGATTTTTCCCATTCCTTGAGAGGTTACAAATAACGATACCAATTTCCTTACTCTTAAAGTAGGAATATAACTGCTACATCACAAGATTATTTTGATGAAATAGAGAAATAAAGCATCTAGTACGGCATCTGGGAGCACCCTGTCAAATCCACAGGTGTTTATTTCTTTTTCTTTTTCCAGTAACAGTCTTGAAGATATTTTTTTTTTTAAATCTACTGGACCAGAGTGTAAAGATATGTTCCAGGAAACCACCCGGTGGCATCTGCAATTATAAAAAATGAATGTGTGAGGATATTCCAAGGTTATCTTGGGATCATATGAAAAGATTAAATGCATAATCTTTCCCCCCTTTGTAATGTATAAGGAACAACTGTAATGCTTTACATCATTGAAAGAGCTCTTATATATAGCTTAAATTGTATCAACAATACTATTGCCATTTATCTTAATTTTACAGACTGATTCTATAAATCTAGGCTTCTAGAAGAAAGAGAACTT
>NC_048233.1:23108582-23119188 GCF_002007445.2 Ailuropoda melanoleuca
TTTTATTTGACAGAGATAGAGACAGCCAGCGAGAGAGGGAACACAAGCAGGGGGAGTGGGAGAGGAAAGCAGGCTCATAGCAGAAGAGCCTGATGTGGGGCTCGATCCCAGGACTCCGGGATCACGCCCTGAGCCGAAGGCAGGCGCTTAACCGCTGTGCCACCCAGGCGCCCCATGAATGCCTGATTCTAACCCAAGCACGGTCAGCCACAGTAAGAATAGGAATTCCAGTCATTTTGCAAGTCAAGCCTGAATCACAGTTTCAATGAGTAAATTATCTCTCTGCAGATTTTTTGTAAAGGTGCAAGAGTATAAATGTCTTGGCTAAATAACACCAATGCTATTTTCCTGCAGGGAAATCCGATCTCATAAAAGTATTTTGATTTTCTTCCTGGAGTATTTGCGTTCAATGACTCCTAGAAGCAAAATCCCCCAGTAGATGTAGTTTCTGTGTGTGATAACTTCTTAAGCCATTTCACAGTGTTTTTTTTTTTCCTCTGGAGTTTCAAGGTAGATTACTAGCCTCCCTCAACACTTATCAAGTGCTTATGTGTCCTGGGCTCTAGGGGTGAGGAACTGGATAATATTCGCCTCATAGCCTCGCACCTTTCTTTCTGGACATTGTGAATTCTCTTTGATCAACTTCCAACCACAGAGGTCTCTGTGGTGTTTGTTTATGGAGGTTTACCATCGGATGCTCGCCAAGACAAAAGAAAACCGTAACGAAAATTCAGCAATATCCCCGAACCACCTGGAAATGACCCATACTTAGGGAGAAACAATTCTATTCAAAATTCCTTGTTTATCCACTAACAAGTAACCTCAGAAAACATCCCTAAAAAACGCTGACAATTTCTATCTTTCTGAAAATGTTAAGTAATTCAGCAAGGCTGAATCAGGGGCAAAATATTGAGGAAATTATTCATCGTTTAAAATTTGTTCTTTTTTTTTTTTAATTTAGTATACTTTCCATTTTAGTGGGAAAGAATTATTACCGTTTTTGCCTAAAATAAAAAAACATCTTTTTTAAATCTAGGCTTATATTGTGAGTAATCATTTATATATTTCTCAGTTAAAAATATCATATTTGGGGCACCTGAGTGGCACAGCGGTTAAGCGTCTGCCTTCAGCTCAGGGCGTGATCCCGGCGTTATGGGATCGAGCCCCACATCAGGCTCCTCTGCTATGAGCCTGCTTCTTCCTCTCCCACTCCCCCTGCTTGTGTTTCCTCTCTCGCTGGCTGTCTCTGTCGAATAAATAAATAAAAATCTTAAAAAATATATATTCAAATTCAAATTCTCATCCTTCTTGTTGCCTCTTTGTAGACCTCAGTGTATGAGTGCTTATACACATATGCATTTTCAAGTGAATTTGAGATTTGTTGAGAAGGACATATGCTTACAGTTTTGTTCATAAAGATAAAGCATGTACTAATTAGGTCAATTAGTGAAGGCCCTAGGTCATCGGACTTAATAAATGAGTTGTATTGTATGAATTTCTTTACATCTGTCTCTGATTAGACTGTCAGTTACTAGAGATCAGGGACTGAAATCCTTAAGTATGCACAGAACCGACACCAAATGTAATTTCAATAAATAATTCTTGAACTGGATTCTCAAATGCGCCCTAAAGACAATTAGACTATGGATAAATAAGAATTGAGATGAAAATTAAAAATAAACTTTTAATTCTGGTCATGTATTTAAGATATTTATGCCCTAGCACTGTATATAAGAATCACTAAGGTAATAGTAGGCAAGGTGATGCCAGTCCCCAGAGCAGTAACACATTTTATGAGCAAACTGGTCTGACAGTAGATTTTTTTCCCCTGTTTTTTCTTGGTTGTTGTTATTTCTAGTATCTGCAATTAAATGAACTGAACTGCTACATCCAACAATTTTCAGTGCTTATTGCCTATTTAAAACCAAATATAGCAAGATTCCCAAAGCAGTGGATTCTTATAATGGCTTTGCTTCTTTCCTTTCTCAACAGCTGTATGTCCGTGTGTGTGCCTGTGTGTGTGTGTGTGCACGCACGTGAGTTTTTTTATATCATTACCTACCTATTTAAAGAGGAAGACTTCTGAGAAAAATCACCAGAGAACTGAGTTTATCCTGCTCTGACAAAATAAAAATATGAAAACAATAAACCAGTTTCAGCAAACCATCTCTTGACTCACTTTACAAACACTGGATCCATTTGCAAAATTACAAACTTTTAACTTAAGAGTTCTTTCCCTAAAAATATAAAATACAAAAGGGAAGAATAATAAAGTCACATCGTTAATACAAAGCCAGGGTGTGTACCAGCTTTCCAGAGTCCTTATTAATGCATATGAGCTAACATCATTCAGAATGTCTCCCTTTAAAATGTTGGGCTCATTCTGTTCTCTTTGCACAAAGGACAGTCCAGGGCATGAGGAAGAGAAGAGTCTTTTAAAATAGCTTCTTTTCTAAGTGTCTTCCTTCCCTTAATCAACGAGGTCCCTAACTGTTTATTCAATGCTTAGCAAGTATCCCCTGCACTAGGAGATACAAAGATGAATAAAACCAGGTCCATCTCCTTAGGGAGAGTGACGGTACGTGGGGCAGGCACACTGTGGGGAGCCACGTTACCTGTCTGTAGACTCTGGAGAAGGGTTCCCACAAGTGTCTTTTCACTGGCGCTGGGAGGGGAGTTGGCATGCTGGGGAAGCAGGGAAGGGGAGAGGTGGAAGGAAAGCTCTTCATTTCAGGCAGGGTGGGACCATGAGGCTTTGGAGGACCTCCCATGTTTGACAAGTGGGGAGGCCTTTGCGAGGCTCGAGGGTGGAGAAGTAAATAGCATTTGGATTCTGAAGGCCTGCAGAAGGAATATGGGCTTTGTTCTCTAGGCTTTAGATGGCTGCTTCTCAAACTGCTGTGTATGTCCTCACCCAGTGGCATTTGAGGCTTTAGGATAAACATAGTGCAGCTTCCTAGGGTACCAATTTAACGTGAAGATTTGGGGAGGGAAAAACCATCATTTTTATATAAAAATAAACATGTATGTATCGTAAAGTAGAAAGCAACATTTTCTGTTTCGCACAGCTGCTTCGGGTTTTGCCCTAGATGCTCAGATTTCCTCTCCTTCCAACTCTTCAGCCATTAGGTGTCCTTGGCTAACGTCTGGGAAGTGCTGGAAAGTCATCAGTTCGCTGGCGCAGAGCCTGGACCTGAGTATAGCCACCCAATCCTAATCAGGAGACTAGCGCCTTCAAACTGGCTCCCCTCCCCCTCCTAAAGAAAAACCACCCATCAGGGTTAGGTGCAGTCATTCCAGCCTTCATCCCTTCTCAGGTGTGTTTTTGAGGTGTTCCAAGTTTAAGTGGCAAGATAATAATTACAGCATCATTTATTAAGACTACTATGTGTCATGCACTAAATCTACATTATGACATTGAACTCTTCATCTCCTGCTAGAAACTGTGCTTGTTCTGCATATGAGAAAACTGAGACCTAAAGTCACAGAGTTTGGAATGTTGGGGTCAGAACTTGAAGTCAGGTCTATCTGACCCCAAAGCTCGTCTTCTAAGTACTTTCCTTTATGCAGCTCTGCTTGAAAAAAAAATGGTTGACAGAATTAGTCAACCAGGTCTGTGGTCAGTGAGTCCCGAAGCTCAAAACAGCATACTTGTACACGGTGTCCTAAATCCACAGAGACAAAGCCGTACCCAGGTAGAAGCCTGCCCACTGTGCACTTGCAGAGCCTCCATCCCGGTAGCCGGACCGCCTTCAAGGCCACAGAGCCCAAAACAAACACTGGGGCTGGGGTGGTAAAATGCCGATGCCTCGGGCTGGGGTGGAGTACTCATCCTGCCTCGGTGGCCCAAATAGCAGGAGCGCCCACAGCGCTAGCCTCACACCTTGCAGAAGGCACCTAAGCCCCAAACAAAGCGCTAATAGTGCATGCAATCCTCCTGAGCGCTCCCAGAGTCTTTTAGGACCCTGGCATGTAAGTGAGGGCACGGTTTGTTTGCAAATGTATGTAAATTGGCACCTAATTTCCTAGCTGACCCATGTTTTTCTCGAACTTTGTACTTACCGTGTTATAGAAAATTTTTTTAATCTGGCAAGCACTAATTCACCAGAAACTTGTAAATTGTTTTTATAGAAGCTTGCAAATAATTTTATTTTTATTCTTATTTTTTTAAGATTTATTTATTTATTTTAGCGGGGAGGGGCAGAGGCAGGGGGAGAGAGAATCCTCAAGTCGACTCCCCACTGAGCGTGGAGCCTGACCTGGGGTTGGATTCCAGGACCCTGAGATTATGACCTGAGCCAAATCAAGACTCAGACACTCAACCGACTGAGCCCCCCCAGACGCCCCTCAGATCATTTTACAAAACAGACATTTTCAGAATCCTACCTGCTCTTACATACTTGGGGGAAAAGAATTAGCACTTACAGGGCAGAGAATTAAATATACGGTAAGAGCCGAGTTGCAGGACTTTCGTCGGCCTGAAGAGTCCCGTGCGAAGTCCATTTAGCGTTGATTCGGGGTCCCGGCCTCAGGGATTCTGATTTAATACTTCTGGAGGGTCCAAGAAGTGGCATAGGTAACGAGCAACCAGGAGATTCTGAAGCATTCTTGAGAACTACTGTCTGAACTACTGTTCTGGAATACTATATAATCACTTTGCTTGTTTTCCAACTTTTCCAGTTTTGAGATTGTATTATTTTTGTAATCAGAATCAAACATCTAGTTTTAACAAAAAGAAAATGATTCCAGCTGCTGCCTTAGGGCTACCATAAATACTCTGCAAAACTTCCAACATATCCCATGATTTCTTGCTGAATTTTAATCTCTAAAAAATACGCAACTGGGCATTAAGAATTCTCCATTGGTGCTCAGTCTCTTTCCCCAACCTCCAAGCATACTGAATTATTGGAGCCAGGCTCTTAACGCACAACTACAGTAATGAAAAGAAAAGAAAAAAAAAGACGTGCAACTGATTGATGCATCAGTACTGTGAACTAAGGATTATGGTGAAACCATTACATTTTAATTTATTAGCAATTAAATAGCAATGCTGTATAAATGCGTCATCAAGAAGGAGGGGCAGAACGCCTTAGAAGCAGAGCTAGAAAGGGCAAGAATGCCAGCTGTGCCAACCAGGATGCACATCACACAAGTTTGAATGGGTTGAGCTTGCTTTCTTTTCATGCCCTCTCACCTCTGAGCTTTTTCAGGCACACCCCAGCGTTCCTGTGCTTTAGGGTCCACGGTTCCCAGGTTAAGAAATCCTGGGCCAGCCTGTTGAGGTAGTTTTAGAACTTGACTCATCATCCAGGTATTTGCTGTCCTCTCAGGATAAGAAACTATCTTGAGCGGAGCAGGGCCAGTTTCAGGGACTCCCTGGAGAGACTCAGTTCTATACAGGTTACCAGCGGCATGAGCACAGTAAGAGGACAGCTTGAACTCCAGGCAAAATACTATATTAGGTTTTCACATCCATACTCTAATTTCATCCCAACTTCAAATTATCCTACATTTTAGAGATGAAGTTCAGAGAAGGTAAGCAACCCTCCCAAATTCACACAGCCAGTAAGTGGTAAATACCGGTTTCCAATGCAACTGATGCTTCAGTCGGTTAAGCGTCTCCCTTTGGCTCAGATCATGATCCCAGGGTCCTGGGATTGAGTCCCACATCAGGCTCCCTGCTCAGTGGCGAGCCTGCTTCTCCGTCTGCCTGCACCTCCCCTTGCTTGTGCTCTCTCTCTGTCTTTCTGACAAATAAATAAATAAATAAAATCTTTAAAAACAAACAAACAAAAAAATGAAAGGAGAGCTTGCATCCATAAAAGCTAGGATAGAAAATTCACTGAGGGAAGGAAAGAGGTGTTTATGCAACTAGATTCTAAGTAGAACTAGGTAATCAACAGCATCAGCAGCTTAATTAATAAGAGATGATGACAAAGGGGCATATTTTCAATTAAGAAGGGCACTTACTCAAGATCAGCCTAACTGATACATGGTCTGCAAGGCTGAAGAAAAGTATTTAACTGTGATCCTCTCTTATTTATAGAGAGCTTAATGTACTAGGAAAGATTTGTTCCATTTTGTTCCAGTTCAAATCACAAGTCTATAAAAATTTTTGTTAGATAAGCAACGAAGAAACATTAAATATGTCACCAAAAGGCTTCTCTGCTGTCACCCCAGCCTCTACTGCATTGCCCTCTTCTGTTTTCCTCAGAACGCTTGGTACTCCCTGCAGTTATCTTCATTTACATACTACGTGTGTGTTACGTGCACGCTCTCCTAGGATATAATTTCCACAAGAGCTGTCTGGTTCGTCACCATGCACCCGGTCATACGTCCGTCCCTGGCACATTGGAGGAGCTGGCTGCGAGTTTGTTCAAGAAGTGAATAAGACAGTCAAAGCACTTGCATGAGGGATTTAAAAAAATTTTATCTGGCTAAGTTTATGTTTTGGATCTGGTAGCGGAAGAATGATATAGCAGCATCTAAAAATGTTACCTCGTTATTTGGGTTTGTAGTTACTATCCTGTATTTTTTTAAAGAGTGCTCTGAAAAAGTATGTATTTTATATAAAATAGAAAGATACATTACATAGAAAAGCCAATATTTATTGTGTGCTTACTATGTGCCAGATATGTATTATCAACTCAATTCCGCAATAACACCATACGCTAAGGCAGTATTTTTTACCTTCTAAATGTTACAGATGCTAAAATTAAAGTACAGGGAGATAAGGCAACTAACTTACCAAAGTTGTCCAGCAGGGAGGTTGTGAGATTGGGATTCAAACCTAAACCAGCACACTCTGGAATCTATAGTCTCAGTCGCTATGTCCTACCGGCTCTGTTATATGTCATTGTTACACAGGCGGTTTTTTTGCGGTGGGGGGGGGCATAAACATGGCAGGTATTGTTACATACTTAGCAAAAAACTTTTTTTTTTTAGATCTATAATGGTTCTAACATTTGGTGCAAACACTGGTCTAAAAAGTAGATGTGACCCCATAGATGGCATATTAGTCACAAGCAGGAAAGCCAGTAACTATGCAGGGGAGAAGAAGACTACACCTTGACTAGACAACCAAAATTAAATTGCCAGTGAGGAGGAGGTCCATGATGGATAGAAGACCTTGAGAAGGACATAACATCACTTACGTAATGATATGTAACCTGAATCTAATCACGAAGAAACATCAAATAAGCCCAAGCAGAGGAACATTTCATAAAACAACAGCAGTAAAACAAAAATGTCAATGTCATGAGAGACAAAAGAAGGCTGAGAACCTGTTTCAGATTAAAGGAGAATGAAGAAAAATGGCAATTAAGTCTAATGCATGAACCTGTAATGCAAAATCCCGTACTGAAGACAGAAAATGCAACACAGTTCATTATCGAATAAATTGACAAAATTCAAACATCGACTATAAAGTATTCTAGCAATACTGAATGTCCTCAATTTGATAACTGTACTGTGATTACATAAAGAGTATCCTTGTGCTTTGGAAATACACACTGAAGAGTAAAGGGATAAAGGGGCCTGTGCCAGCTACTCTTAAATGGTTAAAAAAATAGTAAAGAGTGATAATGTGTATAGCAAGTTTTTAAAAAGTAGTGAATTTGTGTAACTTGTATATGGGAGTTATTTTTATTACTCTTGAAACTTTTTGGTAAATTTGCATTATTTCAAAAGAAATAACTTCAAGTTAAAAAAATAATTAATTTAAATTTAAAAGTAATATAATTTAAAGGTAAAAAAGGAAAAAAATGCTTCAAAGAGGCATTGAGTTTGTTACTTGATATAACTGATTTACATGACTGTATTTCAAGAAAGATCCTATCCAAACTAGGACACAGTTTGAGTTGTTGGGTGTGTCATCATGCTTCTGCCACAGTAATCACTATGTTGTCACTAATTGTGACCACTATTATTGGCATTCAATGTCTCACTTGTCAAACAGGGAGATGTTCCCCAGGTATCTCATACGCCTTAAGAGTCTCTGATAGAAACTCTCAGAATCACCTCGAACAACTGGTATCCTGCAGTGAGGTAGAGAGAGACCGAGTGATCCAGGCAAAAGGCTAACAAACCGCGAGTTGAGACCTGAGAGAGATCGGTGAGGCTTTATTAGATCTCTAATTTACAAATTAAGATAGGGAGGAAAGAATGTTAAGGAATTGGCCAAAATTATGTGTTCCTATGACATAAGGAAAAAGCAAGTTTGGAAGGTGGGTAATAATAAACGAGAAGAGGTGGAATGCATATTTGTTGCATTGTTATATAATAATTGGTATGTGAGGACTTTGGATTACTCCAGTCCACAGCACACACTGATTCCCAACGTTTATACTGTTTGTGCAAGCAAGAGTTTGTTCCTTTTTTATTTGTTACACTAACGTTCAAAAACTCCCAGTTCTGATAGAGTTCTTTTTCTAAAACTATCTGTTTTGGTAAGGGGTGATTTCATCGGAGTGTCCAGGAACTCCCCCCGGAATCCTTTTATCTTGAGTAGACTACAGTTTGAAGACAGCCACTTAATCTTATGTGATGGTGATTGTTACTGACAAGTAGAATTTTCAAGTTCCCCCCACCCATACATATAGTCACAAATGGAAGAGAACCTTGTACCAAGTCATTCAGATGCATTCTAAAAAGACTGTCTGAAGATTTGTTTACATCAGTGATTCTAGCCACCCAAATGAGCAATCCAGCTGCTGAATGGTAATCTGTCCAAGTGCAGCACGATTCAGCTTAGCACTCGGCATCCATAAGGCAAAACTTGATTCCACTATAATTTATAGACATAAATTAGCTAATTACTTCTTCCAGAGCCTTGAAGATTAAAGTCTTAACATAGCTTATTACTAATGTTGATAGAGGAAAGTAAGGTATTTCCCTAAGAACTTAGAGACTAGAGAAAGATTATTTTCCTAATATTGCCTACTAGAAAGGACAGGCAATTTCCTACTAGAAATTGCCATAGAGTGCTGGCAATAGTGAATAGAGTTTTTTGGAGGAAATTTACAAAAGAAGCCCTACTCAAGGTGTTTAAAGTATTATTGGAGGAAGGTATGAACGGATGTGATTAAAATTAAGGAAGACAAAATATACACAACTGTATATATATAATGACTGAAGAAAGACTTTACGAAAACAGAAGGAGCCTTGCAAAGGGGAGTCCAACGAGCAAGAACGTGGCGCCTTAGTTAGGAAAGACACGGTGCTCTCTGTGACAGACAGGTGTGGTTCTTCAGCCTCACCTGGACCTGGACACAATCCCTCCCCCTCCAGACTGGCTTGCTCCCGTGTCACATTTCTTTTCCTCACTAAGCTCCCTTCTGCATTTGGCTGCTCAAGAGGAGAGAATGCACTGAGCAAATGAACGGGAGCTTCTGTTCCATTTGTCAGCTACATTTCTCATTTAAATGATGAATTTGTCGCTCTGTTTCACACGGCTATCTCTTGCCAGTTTAGTTAGCAATATCAGACTCCTTGTTTCCATGTCGCCGTGCTGACTCTTCAAAGCTGGAGACCAGTTTTCTGCGAAGCAATGACCATGCCCAGGGACTGCTAGATTAAAGGAGTTGCAGCCCCACAGACTCTCTCTAAATGCCAGTTCTCTCTTTAAACCCCCAATCTGTAATCATTGGGAAATGTATCATTCTGCTAATTAACCATAATTAATTTTATAGCCTTAGTTCCACATCCTATTGGTTTGAATGTTATTTCAAAATAAAAACCGGCAGCAACTCAAGCATTACATCAGCAACGTGCTATGTAGTTCTCCTCACAGCTGGATGGATGGGACAAAGCAAGATGGAAGCCTGAGGGGTCTGAGTGAGGGGCGGGGGTGGGGGGGGAGTTGAGGACAGGCTCCATTCAGGTTAAGCACTGGTTTATAGGTCGCACTTCAAAGGACTTGGGACATATTCAGAAGACTCTCAAGCAGCACAGAATGAGCTAGGCAGAGTCCCGAGAGAGTTCGAACTCCCCTTCCCCCATCCACGGGTGGGAAGGTCTGTTAGGACTGCCTGAAACCTTTACTCCAGCAAGTGCTCTGCCAACCAATGAATTTTCCTGATCTTGTTGTCTTCACAATCGTACAGTTTGCTCTTTAAACCATATTACCCTGCAGGGAGGTGAGGCTATCTCACAACAGAATAATATAAATACCATTCAGAGAGTATCTATCGAATGCCTACTACATGCCAGGCACTCTACTTCGTAGAGTCAGCTCATGTAACCCACACAAGTCTGCAAACTAGTTAGTTGCTGCTGTTAGAGAATATATATATGTATGTATTTAATATATTTGAATTTATTTTTATATAATTAAATATAGATGTGTATATATTTACACATAGATGTGGAAACTGAAGTCTATGAGGGTTAAGTAAGATAAGTCAAAATTCACACTGTCAACAGGTGGAGCAGGATTGAAATTTACATCTCTCGTGTCCTTCCCACTGTACCATGTGACAAGAGCACACTTGGGCAAATCCCTAGCCAACTAGTATCCACCTTACCTTGGATCCAGGCCATTTTCGAAGCAGTGTGTTCTAGGTGTACAAAAGTTCCTCCAGAATTTCAGGGATGAAACAGCTTTTCG
>NC_048233.1:23127573-23201750 GCF_002007445.2 Ailuropoda melanoleuca
TGTTCCCTCTCGCTGGCTGTCTCTATCTCTGTCAAATAAATAAATAAAATCTTAAAAAAAAAAAAAAAGAGGAATATAGCTGAGATCCGGAAAGAAAAACAGAAGAAATTGCTTATAGCATTTAGATCCTTGATTCTAGACATCCTCAGGCCATCTGTACACAAGCCCTTCCTACCTTTGGGAACATCACCCCATAAACTCCTTCTTTGTTTATGCTAGCTCAAATAGAGTTTCTATCATTTGCAGCACTCCCCCTGCCCCCCCCCCCAAATTCTGATTAGTACAATTAGTATAAAGTTGAAAGTGGAAAAATCTCCCCAACCCCATCTCCAGAGGCACTAGTCAGGGCTTGTGGATGTAAGTTCAGAAACCCAATTTGATCCATCTTAAACAAATAGGGTGATTTCTTTGCTCATATAACCGAGCCTTTGGAGGGGCAAGTTGTATGCGCTAGCCCTGTGGACTCGACACCAGGGGCTCATGACCAGCTCTGTTTCATTCCTGCTTTTCTCTGCATGTTAACTCCATTCTCTTAGATTGATTCTTTTCCACTTAGAATGAAACTGGCCACCAGCAGCTCAAGAATCATTTTGTGACCACAGGGGAAGAAGCCTTTCTCCTCTTGTTAAAAGAGGCTAGTTCAAAAAGCAGAGCGGCCAGAGGCTCTTGGGAAGTACACCTAGCCAAGTTCTGCAGCCAGAGGATGAGAATTGAAAAGATGCTGGTAGCTTCCATTTGAAACAATTGACAAAAGCAAGAGGAGTGGCTTATCAGATAGAGAGGGTTGCTGTGTTTAGAAGAAAAGAAACTTGTAAAGCAGATAACCAGTTACTGATCACATGCCTTCTTTTAACAGTTCAGCGCATACCTTCCAGACTTTTGTCCCTTGTGAGTAAATGTAGCAAATAGGAAAATTCCAGTGTATCTGCTGGACGCATCCCAATATTTAAAACAAAGCATGGCTAGAATATAGATTTCTTTGTGAAAATGAGACATGCCATATTGTATCTTGTGTTACTATGAAAGGAAAAAAATTGTCCCTGTTCCTAATTGGTGGCATTCTACTTTCCTTCAGGAGCAAGAGAAAAGCAGAATCTCCCAAAAGAACTTGGAGGTGCACGCATAAGTCTGCCTAACTTTTGGCAAGAGAACATCATTCTGAAAATATATTACAAAGATATCCTTTTTATCTTTTAAAGATTTTATTTATTTATTTGAGAGACAGAGCACAAGCGGGGCAGGGGAGAGGCAGAGGGAGCAGGACAAGCAGACTCCTGGCTGAGCGAGGAGCCAGACTCGGGACTCGATCCCAGGACCCCCAGACCATAACCTGAGCCAAAAGCAGACACCTAACCCACTGAGCCACCCAGGTGCCCCACAAGATATCCTTCTGATAAAATCCTGAGACTGCTCTATCACCTTCTGCGACGTCCCGTAAGTATGCTCCAAGCGTGGTTGTGAGCATTCAGCACCTTCTCAATAGAGGATTAACTGCCTTGGAATCTAAAATCTGTATGTATTTTCATCAGGCCTCTGCTGTTCTCTATCTATAATATGATGTACATATATACATATTTATATTTGAAAAGAAGTTAATGGTTTTGCATTTCGGTTAAAAATTATCTGCACGGCTTTCTACTCTAAGCTGTGGCAGCCAACCTCCGAGAAGGGCCCCGGGGATTCTCACCTCTGTGGTGTTCATGCCCTTGCATAATCTTCTCCCACAATGAATCAAGGCTGTTTTGTGTGATCAATTAAGTAAGACAGAGGTAATGGTTTCCGAGGCTAGGTGACTCGGCAGCTGTGCCTTGTGCTTTCGTACTATTCACTCTGGGAGAAGTCAGATTCGTGTCATGGGTATTCAAACAGCTCTGCAGAAAGGCATGTGTGGAAAGAAACTAACGTCTCCTGCCAATAGCCACACCAACTTGCCAGCCGTATGAGTGGGCCATCTTTAGCCCCAGTGAAGCCTTTACATGAGGTCAGTCTGAACCCCCCCACCCAGCCCAGTCATTCCCTGATTCTGGCCTACGGATGAATACTGTGGAAAAGAAGAAATGTTTATTGTCTTAAGCCACTAAATTTTGGGGAGTTATTTGTTAGACAGCAATAAATAACTAATATATAAATGAATAAAAATAAATTGAACAAGTATATCTCAGTACGCTTAACAGTAACCTTTTCTTCTGAAATTCTAAGTCAATTTTGAGATGTCAAATTAGACCACATTACCACAAATGGAATATGTTTTCTGGTTCCTTCTTCCTGTTGAAGCTACTATTCTGAGAAGTGCATATCTCTAAGGCACTAATAATTAAACATCTGTCTTCAGCCAATGAGATCTTTGTTGCAGAGAAAACTAGAAACCCTGTTTTCTTTACCAATAGTAAAAATTCAGGCAAGAGCTGAGGTCACTAGTGAAAGAATACAAAGTAGCAGTTGGGCAATATCTCTCCACCCCACCCAACAGGTTTTCCTTTAAATGCTAAACAGACCTGCACCTTAAAAAACAACAACAACAACAACAAAAAACAAAAAAAAAAAACCACATTTAACAAAAGTGCTGCTGTTCATACATTTTAGAAAAAAATTTTTTGTTGTGTACTTTCACTACGTAACTTGTTGAGAAAATGCACTCTACTGAAATATTTTTAGTTATATAAACTCCTTGTTAATTGCTAAAGGAAGGGGTTTTTGGAACCACTCATGCTAATATTTGCTTTCCTGAACACCAACTGTCCTTTAGCTACATGTTCAAAAGATTCAAAGAAAGAGCTTTTAAATATTGCAAAGAAGGAAGAGTGAAAAAAAAACCTGTTTTTCTAAAAAGAACTATTTCCAGAAAAATTCAAATTGATGTAGGCATTCTAACAAAGGTGACAATGAATTGTCTTTAAGTTCATGTCTAAAATTACAGAATTTAACATGAGTAAATATGAAAATGCGGTTCCTTTTTAGCAGCAGGGTTAAAAAAAAAAATCTTACCAAGTTAAAAATCATTGTCATTCGGAAAGTAGATTAGTGGTTGCCTAGGGCTGGGGGTGCATGGGATGGGGAGGGACAGCTAATAGGTTTAAGGTTTCAAGAGTGATGACAATGGTATAAAATTAGATTATGGTGATGGCTGTCCAGCTCTGTAAATTAACTAAAAAAACCATTGAATTTCATACTAGTAATACAAATTATATCTCAATAAGACTGTTCTTAAAAATTGTCATTGATGACTGAAAATATTCAGTTGAAGTATTAGCAACGTGCAAAAAGTCCCTTAAAGAAGTATTCTAGCTCGTGTTGTTTTCCTCCCACTTCTGAGCTGTTAGAGGTGCATAACCAAAGCTGAAATCAAATTTTAAGATGCTCCAATGGTACATTAAAAAACCTCTCTAACAAGAAACACATTTAAGAGGCTTTATTTAAGCTTGGAGGCATGCTGCACCGTGTGTTCTGACAATGAATTTCATAGACTTTGAACTTGCTTTCAGAACTGAAGAGGTAATAGCTACAGTTGTTTGCAGTTACTATCGAGGCAAATGCACGGTGCAAAACCGAAACTCTTACAAGTGAAGAAGGCATGCTTTTCATAGACATTCCTGTAACCACAAAAAGCATGCCAGATATTTTGCATTTTAATTCTTTCAGAGGGTAACAAAGAAATTGTTTTCCTATGGGTTACCTTATATATATATGGAACAGTTGTGAGCTCTGAAGTATGCAAGTCTATTTTTGTTTGTTTATTTATTTTAGTTTTTTATTCTGGCACTGCAACAACCTCCAAAAAATCTTGTTAATTAGATCTTGTTGACTGCCTGTAATATAAAAGTTTTTTGAGGGGGAAAGTTTTAGTTCTTAAGTAAAAGGCCAAAGATAATTAAAGGTACTGTAATTATATCTGTATCTATACATTTACAAATTAATTAAAAGTTTATTCAGTATCCCAGGACAAATAGTATATTTTATTTTTTTTAAAAAATATGAAATGTATAATGAAAATATATTTAAAACAAAATATAATACTTATAATGAGAAAAGCCAGGAAGAAAAGACTTACTGCATGAGTCCATTTGTATCATGTTCTAGAAAAGCAAAACGCTAGGACAGAAAACAGATCAATGCTCCCCAGGCGCTACGGGAGAAGGGGTGCTGAGTACAAAGGCTCACTAGGGAACTTTCTGGTCTGATGGAAATGTTCTGTATTTTGATTGTAGTTGTCATGACATGACTTTGTGCACTTGTCACATTCATTGAACTGTAATTAAAAGGGATGGATTTTAATGTAAGTAAATTATAATTCAAAATCTGACATAAATAAATACATTAGAAAAAGTAGATTTAACTACATATTTTGACCAGAGTATGTTGTTAGAGTTGACTACATAATGCTGAAAATACACTATGGCATCAAACAAAGATTGAATCTATAGTTACTGGAGGTTTTATAACTTCCCCCGATTTTTTATCTTCATTGTAGAAAATTCCATGAGAAAAAGGTTTTAAAACCAGTCTGGATAGAAACTATTTAAGCCGAGATGAGTTCCTACAGTGTAGATGATCAAGTGTTTTACAGGGTACTTACTTTCACCATTAACCTGATTATTAATCATTTACTGCATCCCTCTATAATTCATCTATTGCTCTTATGATTACAACTACTTAATAAGGTCAAGTTCATTAAAGGCCTATTAAATGCCAGCCATTCTTNCACACTATGGCATCAAACAAAGATTCAATCTATAGTTACTGGAGGTTTTATAACTTCCCCCAATTTTTTATCTTCATTGTAGAAAATTCCATGAGAAAAAGGTTTTAAAACCATTCTGGATAGAAACTATTTAAGCTGAAATTAGTTCCTACAATGTAGATGATCAAGTGTTTTACAGGGTACTTACTTTCACCATTAACCTGATTATTAATCGTTTACTGCATCCCTCTATAATTCATCTATTCCTCTTATTATTACAACTACTTAATAAGGTAAAGTTCATTAAAGACCTATTAAATGCCAGCCATTCTCTCACCTCTCTTTCTCTCTGTCTCTTTTTCACAAAGAATTCATTTGACTTAGTTCCCTTGATGTAGACACTTCTTTACGGTTTGTTGAGGTTAACAGACGATCCACATTATAATTTTCTCGGTATGTGNTGGTATGTGTAAATGGCAATGGTACACTTTTAATAAATAAAATCGGAGAGATTTGAACCTAGATTTTTTCAATTGGAAAAGATGTATCTTTTTATGTTTATTTCTGTTTTGTCCTATTATGTGAATCATTTGATGGAAGGGGCAATGCAGTATGTGTTATTTGCGATCTCCACTGTTCTGCCCTCGATGTAAGGCACGCAGCACATGCTCATAGTTGTTGTGCAAGGACAAAACTGAGCCATGAATAGTCATCACGGAGAGTTGTGTGCTATTGTAATACTTATTTCGGGGATATATTTGATATTAAAAGTTACGGGGAAGGGCTTCTCCCTACATCAATAACAAAAGTGATTTATAATTTATCCTTGACAGTCATGGTCATTCTATTTTTCAAAAAGCATTTCCACTTACGACACAAGGCTTGGAGGCATAATTTCATTCCATTCCAATGAATTTAAGACACCACTTGACTGTGGCTGTGATGGCTTTGTAGATTAGTGTTGGACAAACCTTCCAACATCCTTTTCACGTGCCTGCCTCTCCTGCAGAGGCTCCCAGCTTCCTGGCCGCTGGGTCCCAGAATGCATTTAGGATCAGCCAACGAGCTGCACTTCCGGAAGGGCGAACGCTACTTCCATTGCTTCTGCTGACAAGGGTAGTTGTGGAGGTGTTGGACTTTGCTCTGTCAGCTTTAGTACAGCGCCCCCTCTGTCTAGGCTCTAGCTTCATGGGCGCGGGGCGCGGGTTTTGCTGGTTTGGATAGAAATGAGTGTGAAGTGCTTCTGAGGTCAGCAGCGTAGCGCTGGGTTTCTGATGGTGGCATTAACAGTGCAGTTTAGGAGCCTACAACTTCCGGACTAGAGAAGAGGCCGTAGCTTCCTTGGTGGTCAGTTCTGTGGAGTGGTTTTGTGAATCGTTTTAAAAGCTAAACCTTGAGGGCTGTTTCTTCAGCCATTTCGAAGATTTAAGTCATTTAATACTCCCTAATAAATCCTTTCCTGCTCAAATAAGCTTGAGTAGATTTTATTCTCTGCAAATGAACCCTGACCAACAGAGAAATGAAATGGATTGTAGTCATCTATGGACAAAAATTAAATGGATGATAGCACTATACTGTCAATCAATACAATGACCAAAATGACTCCTGAGCCACGCTAAAAGGAATGAATTTACATTGTAGGCTTAGATGGAAATTTTTTGTCTATCTGTAATCTAATGAACTCCGAAGAGAAGGCCCCATATTGCATACACATTGAAATATTCAGTATTGATCAGGACCTGTGGACTTACGATATTTTCATTTTGATATCATTATTTCAAATTGATGTTAGGCATGGTTAATTAGAAGTGGGACGGAGGGAAATTAGTGAGTGAATCGTGGAAAACACATTTTTGAATGGAAACTTTTCTAAAATACGCTAATTTTGTGAAAATCTACTGGTTTTATTAAGTTACGAAAAGTCTTCAGCAAAGCCTGTGAGAAGTCAACGCCCTCCCCAAAAGAGGGGGCCCCCAAGTATTTGAGGGTACTGGATTAAAAGGGGAGCCCTTCATGAAAAGTTTTGCTTGGAGGTCTAAAATTACACACAGGATGTGTGTGAAATTTTACTTTGAAACCATATAATTAATTGGTGTTAGACAACTTATTACAGAGAATTTTGAATTTTAGAAGAAAAAAAGCCTTAAAATGTGGACTATGATGATGATCACCTCTNGGACTATGACGATGATCACCTATTTTGAAGGATTTCTCTCTTGAACGGAAGTTAGAGCCGCCATAACAACTTTCACGATACTTTTTAACTGGTAAAAAGGAAGTCTTGCAGTACCCCCTAGGTGTTCAAGTTATATCGTTGTATCATTGCGAATGTGTCAGCAATATAGAACTGCTGTTTAAAAGGCGCTGACATGATCCTACAGTATACTAGCTGAAATACGACACACAAAAACCATGAAGAAAAATTTCCCAATATATATATAGGGTCGGTCAAACCCATATTAGAAACTCACATCCAGTCTGAGGCTTCATTTTTTTAAAAAGAATGTGCAGAAACTAGAAAGGGAACGAAGCATAGTACAAAGACTAATTAAGGAGCTAGAAAAATAGGGCATAAAAATGGTAAGGAAGGGAACTGGTTTCATTTAGCCATAAGAAGGCTAAATGGTTTTAATGTGTAACTTAGCATTCTTGGCTATAGAAATAAAATATAGACAACTTCCAGGTAAAAGTCCCAACCATCCAGACAGTAATGGCATAGAACTAAAGAAATAGGACCCTGCAGTTTGCCGCAACAATCACATAGTTGAGAACTGGTTCTACCTTTTGATTCCAAAACAGCTGGCCAGATCTGCTGGATCTCCACAATGTAAAAACACTGGGAAAATGATAGAACTTCTGGGGTGTCAGAGGATTGCTGGATTGATACTTAAATATTTCATGACAAGAAGAAATACTCCAACTATTATTTATTACAGGGAAAACCATTAACGGGGAGGCCAGCCTGCTGTACCGGTTGCAGATACTTTCTGTAGAGGAACTCACTCACATAGGCATCGAGCTCACTGGCGTTAGCAAGTTCCAGCAAGTTTTATGAGTAATTATAGAGGACATACTTAACATGTACTGACAGATTTGAATCTCCAGTAGTAACACTTATTCTTAAACCTAGGCTCCACGCCAACAGGGAAAAAACAATTGGCTCTTGCGTTCCCTCACTTTTTGTGAGGAACCTGCCTTGTCATAAACTCAGTGTTTTAAAGAATAATCTTGGTCATTAGACTGGTTTCTACTGTAAACCAGGCTAGGATTAAAGATGGCAAAACAACAGAAGGCTGTTATCAAATGCCACTAATTACTTCTTTTGAAACGTTTTGAAATATTTTGATAATAAAATGAGGGTCCTCAGTTGTCACCTCTGCAAACCCCCTCTCCTTCCCCCAAAAAAGAAAGCATGACTGATTGCCAGAGCAATGCCATAGATCTGGGACCAGCCTGATGACCATATATATAAGGATACAGACCCGGCGATTCTCTAGAGAATCATGATTCGGAACCCTTGCGGGAAGCTGTAGCAGGAATCTGGAAGGGAGATAGTGAGGAGCAGAAAAGTGGTGCTGCCAGAGAGCTTCCGGATGTTTTTTGGAATCAGATATACTTGATGCTTTAACCCTGCCTCTTAAAGAAGCTTAGAATTCCAAGTAAAACGTGAAAAAAAAAAAAAAGGGGTGAGGAAATGTTTTCTTAGTTCAAATGAAGAGCAGAATGCACAATGATCCAGTGATTTTGAACTAGTTCCAGGATTCTGTTTGGATAAGCAGAAGCAGGCAAAATGAGAGTTTCATATGTTCCCTGTAGTGGAAACCTGTGGCTTTTTTGCTGCTCTCTAGGCCTCACTCTGGGCAAGTACTTCCCTTCCCAGCTCCATGGGATCTCGACAGGACAGCCAATCACACGGCTCTGCCTGACCCACGACAGGCCTGGGCATCCGAGCAGCCCCTTCCCCGGGCATGGTGGTTAGTCCAAGATGGCTATGGGTCTAAACTGAGCCTTGGAAATTCATGTGGCTTTTGGAGAATAGAGGCCACTTCTGCTGAGACAACCAGCTAGGAGGTCCATGTATACCGAGGATGGTGGAAGCCCCCCTTTCTTGCCACCAGGAGAGAGTCTACAAGAGGATGAATCCAAGGGCTGGAGCCAAGAGATCAGGAGTGAAAAACAATCCTGTAGCGATGGTTGAGCCTATCCAGCAATGGTGAAGACAAGGTGACCCCTGGACTTTTTATATGAAGGGAGCCATAAGCTTCTTTTTTCTTTGACCTATGTGTACTTACATTTCTGTTACTTCTACCAAGAGTCCTGAGTATTGCACTCCTGTGTTACAGGTTGGCAAACAAATGCATGGTAATTGTTATAATCTATAGTGAACAAGATGTGAGAAAACCCATCAAAATGTTCACTACTCCATAAGCAACTAGATATACATGGGCACAATGACACTGTCACAATTTTATTTATTTGGACTTAAACACTTTAGAGTTTGTGAGGTTTATAGTACAGAGGTGAACGGCATGGGTTTTGAGTTAGACAGCCCAAAGTCCCAGTCCCAGCTCACACTTACTGCTTGAGAGGCTTAGGTGGGAAGGGAGAAGATGGACCAAAACCCACTACGTATCGGTTTCCTTATCTGTAAAAAAGGAAGAATAATAATTCCAACCTCATAAAACTATCATAAGAATTAAAAGAGGTAGTGTATGTAATTTGCTGTGTGCAAACTCTACGTAAACCATATAGTGAATGGTATTTGGTAAGGATTCAATAACTTCCTCCTGTTTTCCTAATGTTAGTTCACACCAACATTATAAACAATACCTAGAGGGAGGTTCAAGTACTGGGGGACAGAAATTTCGTGCATTTCAGAGCATGGAGGTTTCTTCCCCTATGTAAAAAATACAGTTATAAAGCTGTTCTGAACATTTATTAGAACTTTTCTTTTAAAATCAATTGTACCTGTCAATCCTGTGTATACATAACAATACTACAATGAGGGAGTTTTTATTTATTCTGTTTTTAAAGATTTATTCATTATTTGAGAGAGAGCGCACATGCGTGTGTGCACGCACAGGGGTGGGGCAGAGGGAGAGGGAGAGAGAGAATCCCAAGCAGACTCCCGCTGAGCACAGAGCCCAAGACAGGGCTCGATCTCACAACCCCCGAGACCATGACCTAAGCCAAAATCAAGGGTCAGACACTTAATCTTAAGTGACTGAGATGCCCAGGTGCCCCAGTGAGGGAGTTTTTAAAAGTTAGACTATTTGTGTCCTTCTCTGTCTCCCCTGCCTCATCCCCCTCACCCTCACCATCTTCCTGGTTTCCTAATCTCAGGTTCTGACACTACCACCCCACCTCAATTCAGGAAAGATAGCCAGAAGGAATCAGTGTACTCTTTCTCCTTTATCCTCATTCCTTGCTCATTTGCCGTTTATGCTCAGATCTATTTTCTTACCTTCCTCTGCTTTGCTCTTCCTGCAAAAGGTAAGCTACCTTTCTCAGGCTCCCTTGCCAACAAACTCCTAGTCAGGCTAGGCCAGTGGAGATAACAGGGCCAGGAGAGGGCATTTCTTCGCTCTTGTTCCTCGAGTTGACTGCATCTCTTTCATGGTCCAGCTCCCTCTAGGCAGCCACAGGTCCTGGGCTCTGGTGACATTACCTGACTCTTTGGTTCCTCTGGTCTTGGGGATAGTAGTTCTGCTCTTCCTAATCTCGGGGTTTCCAACGGTTTCCAATGAACCCTTTCCTTGTTCTAACACCTTCAAAAATAGCTCCCCATGTTAAATCTCTTTATGAAACTCACTGACATGGGCTCTGCTTTCCTGATTAGATGCTGACTGGTGGAGTCCTCTATATGCAATTAGTGACCGTGCCTTGCCAATTTGTGTCTCTGTTTCTCTTCATCTCTTTCTCACTGCCCAGATTCAGGCCATCATCTCTCACCTGGACTAATCTAATGTCCCCATTTCTTGGCTCTAGGTCTTCAATCTAGTTGCCTGTGAAGACCTTTCCCACATGCTGTCAAAGCAAGCTTTCTAAAACACAATCCCCTTACTGTGACCTTGTTAATAACCTTGTTAAAAACCCCTTCGGTGGCTCTTTATCTCATACAAGAGCTCTGAGCTCCTTGGCATGATAGACAAAGCTTTTCATAACCTGGCTCTTTACCCCTGCCAACTGCATCTCTGACTTCCCAGCATTCTAGTAACACTAAATTGCTTCTGACATTGTCTCACACATGCATTCACATATATGTATGCACACAACTCCTCACACACAAACATTCTGTTCCACCTCTCTGATTTTAGATCGTTTCTTTCTTATCTGGCTAACTAACTCTTCTTTCAAAACTCAGCTCAAAGATGTCTCCTCCAGAAAACTTCTGTGATGAGCCAGCCTGGGCTTCCCCTGAGCTTAAGTAGCATCTTGTGAATGCGTTCATGAGTGCAGTTACCGTATCTTATCAACATGCCCTGCTTATGCATCTCTTTTACCCACATGGAGTTCCCCAAGGGCCTCGACCTTGCCTTCCTCATTCGTCTGTTTCTGTACTTCCTATCAAGAGATATTGGTTGAACTGAACTATACCCCCATGTGCCCTGGCAGCCCAAATTAGGAACCTGTGAATCATCCAAATTTCCTTCTCCTTTACTCCTACATCCAGTTGGTAAACTGGTCTTAATTGTACCTCAGAAATTACTCTGATATCTTGATACTTCTCTCTCACTCCAGAGCCACTGCCTCCATCTTCCAAGTCAATGTTTTTAAGCTTTCTTGAACCCTGACCCTACGGTAAGAATACATTTTGCATTCTGACCTGGGATATGCATTCTGTAGTTCACATTTTTCATAAAATCACTTCTAAGATACCATTTGCATCCAAGAGTAAACTTACCCAAGATTTAAACCTAATAATTAACCACTCATTTTTTCCCCTCATTTCTTTTATCTTCCAGGTCATAAACCCTACATTATATTGAATGGCCTCAAGTTGTCATGCTTTCTATCCAAAGTAATGGTGCCTATGTTGAAACATAGGCACTTAAACATGCTAAATTTTAAGTAAATCCACTTTGTTCATTTTGAAGGCTATTTAAATCTATTATAGAAATGGATTTATTAAAAATTCAAATTGCCTAGAAATTTATGCACGAGTAAATCAAAAAGAAATTTTATGAAGCATTGATCCTTATTACATGAGACTCTGATATTTTTCCCATTCAAATCTATTTTTTTCTAAATGCAGGTTGTGACCCACTAAAATCATTTCAAGATCCACTTATGGGTTGCAACCCACAGTTTGAAAACCACTGTTGTAGGCTTTCACGATCACTTGCTTGGACTACTGCAATTACTTCCAACTCGCCTCCTTGTCTCCAGGCTGGTCTCCATGCCGCTATCTTTCTAAAAGAGATAAGTCTAACCATGTGACTTTCCTTCTAGATAAAACATGTCTGGGAGACTGACTTCCTGCTACCTATAGAATAAAATCCCTATCCCTTAGCATGGGCACATCAAGTCCTCCAGGATCGACCCAGCTTCACTTTTCACCCTGATGTCTACCCACTGCGTCACACTCTCTACCACACCACCCAACTTTTACCTTTCCCTCCACAGACACATTCCTAGCGCCATCCTTCACCACTGCTGTTCCCTCTACTTGATGTGCCCTTCCCCTTTATATGGGTCTGTTTATCTTACTGTATTCTTCAAGGCCTAAGCGTCAATGTCAATATTTCTGTCTCCCTCCCCTGCCCCTCACCTCGAAGAGGCTAGCAGATTAACAGCATCCTCCTCTGAGTTCCCATTTGACAACTTTGGCATTATCATTATTGCTTTCTGTAAGGCTTAAGATGTGCCTGCATCACCTTTCTGATACCAGCCTCTTGAGGGCAGAATATTTGTGCTATTAGAAGAGATAATGACTGCAAAGCATTTGGGAAAGAAGTAGGCAGGATCAATAAACATAAATTCCTTTTCCTTTTCATTCATCTTTGTGTCTTATCATCCACATGGTCGTCAATAAATGTGTGCTGACTTCCAACTCATAACTTAATATTCTATTTTTAAAATTACTGTATATTAATAACACTCTATATAGTACTTTATAGTTACATCTGACAAAGTATTTCTGCAAATGTAACCTATTGATTCTGACAATCAGTGGAGCATATTGGCGGACAAATGGAATTCCTATTTTACCAAGGAAGGAAGACCCAGAGAGGCTGTCCTATTGACAAAGGCCACACAGCCAAACGTATATCCAGACGTGACTCAAAGCCAGCTGTATCTTGTTTTCTTTTGGGGGGAGCTACCTGAGGCCACTAATGCCTCGCAGCCATCCATCTGCCAATGGAGCCCTTGTCCACATTTGGAGAAGTGCCAAGGCTTTCACTAGCTTTCAGTTGACAGCTTACTAGCTCCAGTCTGACCCCTCCCGAGTTTCGGTCTCACTTCTTCAAAGACAGCCTGAATAAAATTCCTTTTCTGAAGATGGCTTCCCCCCAAAAAGGATTTTGGGAGATATATTTCTCTCTTAAAACCAACAAAATCCAGACCAACAGAGAAAGGGTATATATAAGGCAGTTTGTTTACTAATAATGGAGTTTCAGTCAAAAATCAGGCCTAGGTTTCATAGGTGTTTTTAAAAAATAAAAAAGAAAAGTTCAGTGATGTGGCAGGGCTTTAGGAACCTTCTGTAAGTATCTTTCTCACTCACTTGGGGGAGATAAAGGATGACAAGGATGACAGGCACAAAGCATCAAATGGTAACTTCTAAGCATCATTATTTATTTATTTGTTTACTTTTTTTTTTCTCAGTGGGCTCCACATTCAGCTTGGGGTTTGAACTCCCAACCCTGAGATCAAGAGTTGCCTGCTCTAACGACTGAGCCAGCAGGGGGGCCATAAGCCTCATTTTATCAAGTGGAAGGAAAGACAATCCAGATTTACCTAATGTCTGTTAGGACCTGGTGGCTCGATATACATATTTTATCTAATCCTCACATCCCCAAATAATCATACAAGTGCTTCCTTCCAGAGTATCTTCTACTCTGTGCCTCACACTGTGCCAGGCATGAAGGAGATAAAGGCGGACAGGACAGACACCGCCCCTTTCGCTGTGGAACTGCCAACCTAATGTAGCCATTCTCAACCTTTCTTCTTCCTAACACACTTGGGGGACACAACATAACATCATCAGCGCCAGGGGCTCATGGTGTTGTGATTTTCAGCTCAGAACACACTCATGGCAGATTGGGAGTGGGAAGGGTGGATGGGGTTTTGGGGTGCCGGTTGACAAAGCACCCTGAATGATTCTGATGTATCCCCCTTCCACTTCAGCCAAGTTTAAAGGCATTTAGTATACAGTGTATAGGTGCTCCGATGGGAAAGCAAGCTCAGGAACACCTACAGCGGAGTTGAGTGGAGGTCAAAGAGCTTTCTCGAGGAAGTAACATACAGTGAGAACTGAAAGGGTAGTAGGAGCTGTTAGAAGAAGGGAAAGGGATGGGATGACTTGGCATGGCAGTATTCTAGGAGTAGCTTATGCTAAAGCTCAGAAAAACAAAGAAAGAATTTGGTGCCATTAGAAGAATTAAACGAATTTAAGAATGGCTGCAGGGTAGAGTGCAGCATGAGGAACAGCTCGAAACCTAGGTCTGGACCTGGTCTTGAGGGGCTCTGTAACCCATGCCCTGCTTCATTCTGAGGGCAGCGGAAGCCACTGAAGGGGATATGGCTGCACAGTGAAGAAGGTTTCAGGGGTTGGTAGACAGAAGGCAGCTAACAGCCCGACCCACGGTAGGAGTTGGCCATTAATTAGATGTGTTGGTTAAGGGAAAGAGGAATTAGCTAGGTTTTGACTTCAACACCTGGGAAAAGGCAGGGCAGACCTTTTATCATAAGAGGCATGGAGACAGATAATGACCAGTTCAGTTTGGAACATTTAACTTTGAGGTGTCCAGTGGGGACTTCTATATATAGTCAGATACACAGATCTGGAGCTCAGAAAAAAGACCTGGGCAAGAGAGAAGGACTCCGAATGGTGGCTGGGCCCATGGCCTGGATAAAATCATCTAGGAAGAGTGTGCTGAGTGAGAGGAGACTGGGCCGAGGCAGGGATTTTGATCTTTTAACATCAGCATTTAAAGAACTAGAGAAGGGCAGTAGCAGCGGAGAATGTGAGGAGCGAAGCTGTCCAGCAGCGCATGTGCAGCGGGTTTCCTTCCATTTCACGGATGAGGAAACACAGATGAGGGTCTCACATCTCACAACTTGTCTAAGGCCTTCCAGCTGGGATGGGGCAGAATTGAGCTTCAACCTCTGTCAGGTGTCTGGCTTTCAGATCACTTGTTTCTATCACAGGCATACCTTGTTTTATGACACTTTGCTTTATTGCACTTGGCAGATATCGCGCTTTTTCACAAATTGGAGGTTTGTGGCATCCCTGCATCGAGCAAGTCTATTGGCACCGTTTTTCCAACAACATATACTCACTTCATGTCTGTGTGTCACATTTTGGTTAATTGTTGGCAATATCTCAAACTTTTTAATGATTATATTTGTTATGGTATCTGTGATCACTGATTAGGACTTGCTGAAAGCTCAGACGATGGTTAGCATTTTTAGCAATAAAGTATTTATTTTATTCTTAAGTAATCGCTGCACCCAAGGTGGGGCTCGAACTCACAACCCCGAGATCAAGAGTTGAAAGCTCCTCTGACTGAGCCAGCCAGGTGCCCCAGCAATAAAGTATTTTAAAATTAAAAACATTGTTTTTTTAGATATAATGCTATTGCACACTTAATAGACTACAGTATAGTGCAAACATAACTTGTATGTACACTGGGAAACCAAAAAATTCATTTGACTCACTTTTTTATGACATTTGCTTTATTGCAGGGATCTGGAACTGAATCTGCAGTATCTCCCAGGTATACCTGTGTATACAGCTGTGGTTGTAGAAACAGGTACAACCTCGTCCCTCTAAACCTTTCCTCATTTGGATTTTCCTTCCCAGACACTAATCACAATCTTCACAAGCACAGGCAGTTCCCCCTCCCTGTGTCTCTCTCGGTTACCTAGATGCTAGTGAAGAGAGAGAAGGCAACCAATGGGGAAAACAAAGACAGGACTCGTCTGACCTTGAATTAGGCTATCTGCTAATTCTGAACATGGCCTCAATCCTAATTTACACGGCAATCTCACTCAGTTCTTTAAATTCCCTATATGCTTAATGGGGAGAAAAGGATTTCACATTATCCAACGGCCTGAGCTCAGAAAGAGGTGCTATATAAAGTTAATCATTAAACAGCTTATAAGATACTGTTGCAAACACAGTGCAATGAGAAAATTAGCTTAGGTAACTTGGCTTTTCCCAAGCCTCTTTTACATAAAGGGACTAAACCTGCTAATCCTGCCACTTGACACCCACCATGTTTAATCAAGACTAGGTTTGGGTTTGATTTTTGCTTTTTCGTCTTTTTTTTTTTTTTTTTTTTTTTTTTAGTAATCTTTACTGCCAACATGGGGCTAGAACTCACCACCCTGAGATCAAGAGTCACATGTTCTACTGACTATGCCAGCCAGGTGCCCCATGACCAGGACTAGGTTTCTTGTAGTTCACAGGATATCAGGAATGAATAAAGGCCCTTGCCTTCTTGGTGTGAGGCAAGGTGAGCCTGGAAGTTCCCCAGACCACTGTGGTCTCTCCTCCCCCATATAGTTGGCGCAAAGAGGTTAACTGTGGGCTTTGGAGTCAGACGGCCGTGTGTTCCCATCCCCCTACCTAGTGGACGCTCGGTTCTTGGAATCAGTTTCCTTATCTGTAAAACGGGGATAATAGTATGAGTACACCTCATCCAACGCTGGTGAGATAAAGTCTGACAAAGCGCTCAGTAAGCTGCAGAGCACAGAACAGTCAATAATCATTAGCTATTGTCACCACCTTTTTTGTGTTAAGATTTGCCCAGGGGTGGAGTGGGGCAGGAGCCTGGAACTGGTTACTAAAGTTACCTTGTAATGACCCTGAACTGGGGAGTGAAGGAGCAGCAGAGCAGGTGAGGCTAGTGACAGACTCAACATTCCAAGAGGCAAACATGTACTAATTCACAACGCTCTCCTGCTTCTTCATGTCCGTCAAAAGATTTCTAAAGAGCAGTGACAAGGCCCCAGAAGATGGGACCCTGGCAGAGAATAGGTTTCCTGTGACCATGTCCTTCGACACTGAGAAATAAGATCCCCGACAAGGGGTGGAGAACTCGTCCGTTTCTACACATTGTTGAGATTTCTCCCCATACACCACCTGCTTTCCTGGGGTTGACGTGAGCTCACGCTCAACTAAGGATAGCAGCTGAGCACTTCGTGCCGGCCCCCCGCCCCCTCATGGAATTTAGGAAATCCATCTAAGCGCCGGGCTATCTTTGAAAGGAATTAGCTGTGGCTTCTGAGCAGCTCGCCGAGGAGGGCGACGTGTAGCAGCTCAGGGCACCCAGGCGAGGAGTCCCCGAACGCCTCCCTCCACCCCCCGCCTTTGCGGGAAACCCCGCAGCGCCGCACAGCGGGGCATCCAGCGCCCCAGCCCGTGGCCAGCGAAACCTTTCCAAGAAATAAAAGGGGGAAATTTGGGAGAGGAAGAAAGCCAGCCCTGCAGATGCAATGGCTGCAATTTAGGTCTCTTCTCTTCTGACGTAATGCCAGTTTCCTGCTTTCGCATTGCAGTGTGCAGTTTGCCGGCTGGGAAGTCTTTAGATCAATCGACTGAAAGCCAAGATAATCACTGCCACTATCTTGCAATTTATTTTCCACGAATACACTTGAACTGGTCCAATAACCCCGCCCCCGAATTCCACGACTTCTGGCTTTTCAGGCCGTATTGTTCTCCCCTCCCCCCAGGAAGGCCGCCTCTACAGAGCACAGCCCAGCACCAGGAAACGGCGCCCGTTTGTGGCTCAAATGTGGGGCCGGGGCGTGGTCGGTTCAAACGTTCTGCCTCCTTCTAACCTCCCAGCTTTTGTGAGATTCCACATCCCTGGATTTAAGTAAAAAAAAAAAATTGCCCAAGCTGCAGCAGTTCCTCCCCCTCTCCAGAAACCGAGGCTGGGAAGTGGGTAAAAACCACGGTGGAACGTGCTCGGACGCTTTCCCACGTCCCACACCCCCACTGGGATGGGACCAGCAGCGACCGCTCCGCCACCTCACGCGCGCCGGGTTAAATGCACCTCCGCAGCCGCCGCCACCGCCGCCCAGCCGGGCCGGGGGAGACTCCCAAGGGCTCTTTAAATACGATCTATAAATACTACGGGCTCTGGGCGCGCGCGTCAGGGCAGAGTCGGCTTTCTATTGGCTATCGTAATCTTGCTTATTTGCATAGCCGGATTGCTCAACCGGGCGGCGACCTCTGCCTAGCGCGCCCCTCCTCCTAAGCCGGCGCGCGGGGCCGCCTGGGCGGGCGGGGACAGTGGAGTGGCGGCCGCGCGGGCCGGCGACTACCTCTCAGCGGCGGTGGCGTCCAGAGTCGCTATAACTGGGGAGGCTTTTAAGTCTTGAGTCATGCCGCAGCCCTGCGGGATGCCGATTGCTTCCCAGAAGGATCAATTTTGGGGAGCCGAAAGTCGGCCCTTTAAGAATGGATTTGTTTTGCTTTCTACAGAAAGAAAAGGCATAAAGTTTTAAGGGTTTTAACCCGAGCTCAGGGTGGCTCACAGAGGCACCACGTGGGAGTTGGACACGCATCTAGCATCCTGTCCAATGACTTGCGACTTGGGGTGCTCAAAAATGGCTTTTGCATGATCACTAGTAAGACCTCATTAGCTTGAAAACGAAACAGTGAGCGTTCAGAAAATGCAAGATGTAGGATTCCTCCTTGATTAAATCTAAGTCTTTAAAAATGCGCCAATTAGCTAATAAAAAACGGCGATGAGGAAGCTTTCCCCATTGCGGTTCTTGCAGAACAGAATCTCTTGTAGCAATTGAAAATGTGCAGCAACTTGACACTGCCCGGAGTTGGTTCACTCTGGGGAGAGAGGTGGTGGTGGGGAAGGTCAGAGAGGGAGGAATAGACCATGATTTAAAATCCAGGAAGCAATCCGGGGTTATGGAGTGTAGAGAGGCACAGAAGATTCTCAGAAAAGGCCGTAGATCACGGAAGAAATATGCAGATATTGTCACATATTAATAGTCGGATGTTACAAAATCATTTCTCTCTTCAGGATGTGAACTGAGAATAGAGACTGTTTCTTGCTATTCCTTCCAAACAACTTAGGTAGGATCTATCATACAGTGACTTCTTTACATTTGAGTGGGCTAAATATGATGACTTTATTCCTTCATTTTGTTTTAAAACGTTCTGCCCTTAAAGCGCATACAGCATATTCTAAAGTTCCAAGCCTTCCTGTAACAATATCCGGGGATGACTGGCGAAGTGTATGTTGGTGTCTTACACCTATTTGTTCCTCAGTAAGTATTAGTGGAATGAATCAACCAGATAAATATATTTGTTCAGAAGAGACTAAGCATGCGCTAAAATCAAAGATCTCATTAAATTATATTTCATAAACGTTCCATTTTGGCATCCTTCCCCCCTAAATAAAACTCAGAGCCCAAACGTATTCTTGTTATTTGAAAACAATATTTAACTACTGTTCCTTGCATTCTAGCGTATATGTTACCCTAAGAGCTTTTTAAAAAGAATTTCAGATTTTAACAGAAGAGCGCCCCCTGCTGCCAAATGGTTTATGGGCAACGCGCCCGAAAAGTAAAACGCTTGGGGTGTGCCCATGGTAATGCGAGTCAGTTTATGCTTTAAAATCCGTATTAGAACAAAAGATGGACTTGCTTCACAATCATTATTCTCTACGTTAACAGGTACTAATGTAAGAAAAAAGTGTCTTAATCATCGAAATACTTTTTCTAATAATTTTATTATGAATCATCAAAGTTGATTTGAATACAGTCTACTTGCAATCATCTTACACCAGCCTTTCTCTTCTCAACTTGTTTCCCTCCGTCTTAATTAGTGATTCTAATTTCCCAGGGCAGGTATGGATGCATTTATAATCTCTGCCTTCTTGGTAATCATCTCTTCAATATGAAGACTGTCATTTTATTGTAGTATTTGTATATTTATTGCATTTATACAGTATTTTCCCTTAAGTTTTTTTATGTTACTTTTTTTCCTAATTCATTTATTGGTTTCCTTGTTAATATGCCCAGATGAAAGATTTTTAAAAAGCCCCCACGTAAGTTGAAAACTGCACATCTCAGCTGCCTCTTCCATTAGCTCTCATTTTTTAGAGCTGCTCATCTTGAGGAAAGAACTACAGGCAGGGGTTAGCTGCTGGTACAGCTTTGAGTCAGTAGGAGGTAGGAGGATAACTGGTAAACCACAAATGAAGAGCTAAGGGAGGTGTCTGTCTCCCGCTGTAATGCTAATATGGGCATTTCAGCTGTGTTCTTCACAATAAGCACTTTACCACCGTTTATAGAAACATACAGATAATGATCACGGCTTATTCTGTGGTTCTCAATTCTCTCTCAGTTGCAGAGGCAGAAATGGAAATAGAGTTTATTATTATGCTGAAAAATCTATTTAGAAAAAACTCAAGTACTCTCCAGGGCTGGAGAGAGACTATGTGTAAGCCTGGGGCAAACAATCCAGAACTCTTACAGGAGTGCCAAGTGCTCCAGCTGCTCTGTGAATTGGGCTCCGTTTTCCCAGCTGGAACTGTATTTTTTTTTTTTTTTTTACATGGATGGCCCTGTGGTCACCACACCTCAAGCCAGTTCTAAAGGTAGAAAATGGATGTGGGTGCCATGAGAACATTCCTGGCAATATGTTTGCCTTCTTTCCTATTTATTTAGGGGTAATTACAAATTGTCTTCTCTATAAAAGTTCACATCTCTATCATGTACGCATAGTTGGTAAAAATGTCAAGGTTTAAGGGCAGATTGGATACTGGACAAAAGATTTATGAACTGGCCCAACTTCACTGCAGTTAGGTCAGCACACCCCCTGAGATTCTGGGGCGATTAATGAATTAATTTGCAGTGGAGTACAATGCTGGCTTCTCTGATCCAGGGACTGAGGGATGGTCTCTAAATTTTATTACCGGTGCCCTTGCTCACTGACAGGAAGATTATATGACCATACGACATGAGTATGGGAGTATGTGCATTAACTATTGAGAGTGTGAAGTACATGCTTATTAAACCTGGGTTGTCTTTCCATATTGACATATGACTCGAGTTTTGTATATGTTGTCTCCTTAGGAGCCCATAAATTCTGGTTAAAGTCAAAATTACTTATGTTTTTATAAAAATGAATTTACAGTATAATCCAGTTGAGTTTTATGATTTATTGTTACGCTTTCCAAATTATGCTTCCTCATTCAAACACAACTTCCTTTAAGTAATTTTGCTCTATACGTCAGATAGCCTGAAGAATACTATTAGTAGGATTACCATTTAGAGAGAATTTAGTGTCTACCAAGGACTATACCCAGGTTTCTTGCAATCCTTATCTTCAAAGGGCAGCACTGTTGCTATTTGCATTTTACAGATGAGGTAACTGATCTTTAGAGGTTACATAACTTGCCCAAAGTTAGTGTCAGAGCTGGCCTTCAAACTGGAGAGAATATTGCAATATACATAAAATTAAAAATGAAAGTCATAAGCTCAATACTAACCATTTTTCATAGTATGATAGAGCAGTACTTTCCGAATTATGTATCAGAGAATGTTAGTTCCAGATGATATGTATGAATGACATAAAGAAAAATGAAAGGTTCCATGATCCAGTAAGTTTTGGAACTAATGGTTTGAACAGATACTGTTTTAACTGCAGAACTGTACAACGTTCGTGAGAGCCATTCATATAGTTGTTACAACATTTTTCCAGGAGATGGCAAAAATGTTTCTTGAGTAGGGGAATGTTCTGTTTTGCACAATGGTGCCATTTGGACTCTGATTGGGGCCAGAGGTGGGAAAAGTATGAAATGCCCGACACCTGGATACAGTCCCATTTTTTGTGTATTGCCAACATCATCATTTTCTAGTGTTTTTTGCATCGATAGATTATCTGTATCAGATAGATTTTAAAAAGAGCTAATTATTTTTAGGGTTTTAAATGCCTTATGCTATTAGTTATTACACCTAAAAGATATGTTTGGAACGCTAAAAGATTTTCTTGCCAGTAAGAGACTTCACAATGTGTAATAAGAACATTGGAATAATGAAATGTAAAATTATTTTCGAAATCAGCTAGGAGCAGGTAGTTGGTTCAAGTAAAAATAGTTGAAATTTGTAATGAACGTGCTAATACATGTGCATAAAATGCATTTGTTTAAACTTCTTGAAGGGAGAGACTGTTTTTGTTTCCTTATCCTTGCCAAATGCCCGGCCCATAGGAGGCGCTCATGTATGTATTAAATGTTTATTGAGTCCTTTCTTTGTACCAGGCATGGTTCTGTCCTGGACACTAGATATTAAGAGTGAAAAGTGGGTTTTTGTCCTCAGGGAGCTTACATTTTATTGGAGAGAAATACACAATAAGTGGAGAGGGGGACGTGAAGCCATGCAGTGGGTACTACACAGTGGAAAAGTTGTAGGGTCAAGGGATCAAAGTTTTCAGTGAGGCCAAAGAATTTTTGACATGGGGTCTAAGGAAAATCTCTAGGAAGGATAACTTTTTGGGAGGTGGTGTAACAATCGGTAACATTGAGGTGAAGTTACGACTTTAGAAGAAGATTAAGTGGAAGATGAAAGGATTCCTGGAGAGGAGGCCAGGTTTCTGAGCAGGCTTGATGTTGAATAGGACAGCACCTGGGTGTTGCAGTCATTGGGAATGGTGACTGGAGCGGGATGGACAAGAAGACCGTGAGCTCTGTGCCTCAGTCCCTGTGAAGCAACTTAAGAGATCATAGATGACAGCATGGGGAGGGGTACGCACTCGTTACATTGCATGGGATAACTTCATAAAAGCTGGAGTTTTTCAGGAACAAAAGAAATGACTTGAAGAGGGCAATTTATATAAATTTAGGTCAAAGGCTAGGAACGTGAAAGAACGTTCGGGCAGACACGTCCCCAGGACCAGCCAGATTCCACTTAGACCAAGACTGATGGAAACACGTATTTGTTGAATGAATAAAAATTAAATCTTCATTTATTTTGGATATTTTTAAACTTAGCCTTTTAAGTTAATTTACGTTTAAAGAAATGCATATCCCAATTCCCCTTGTTCATATTTTCATTTGTGCTTCAATATACTCCTGAGGATAAAAGTTGGAAGTAAAAGAGAGATTTCTGAATTTCAAAGTATGTGTTGAGAGGGCAGCTATCATTTTTGGTACTTCATGCACTTCAGGATTTTAAAATGTATTACAGGTACGTAGTCCTTTTATAATAATATGAAGGTGAAAACAAGTATATTTTTTTACCATAAATATCTGAAAATCGGGTCATCAAAAATTAAAATGGATGTCTTGAACAACTTCCCTTTCATTTCTGAGCTAGGATAATTTCAGAAAAGGAAAGTCATCAGTACTTTTTTTTAGATTGTCCTGCCATCTCCACTCCTCGCCCCAAACAAGAATTGTGGTTGGATTTTCTCCAAACAACTGAGTAGCTACTCCTTTCTCTTTGTGGAACAAGGAGCTCTAAAGACTTTTCATATCATATCCAGGCTCTAGTGGATGTTTACCCATGTTAAGGAAGTGCATAGAGGGGTTCTGAGGAGAAAAAATTTTCTCTCTGTTTCCTATTTTCCAAGTAATTGACTCACTTGTGTATTGTACCAGTGTGCTCTACCAAATCTTTTTTTTTTTTTAAGATTTTATTTATTTATTTGAGAGAGAGAGAATGAGAGAGAGAGAACACGAGATAGGGGAGGGTCAGAGAGAGAAGACGACTCCCTGCTGAGCAGGGAGTACGATGCAGGACTCAATCCTGGGACTCCAGGATCATGATCTGAGCCAGAGGCAGTCGCCTAACCAACTGAGCTACCCAGGCACCTCTCTACCAAATCTTTTTATTTCTGTTTTGTTTTTCCAGCATTACTGAGACATAATTGACAAATAAACCTGTACATAAATAAGCTGTACAATGTGCTATTTTGGTTATATATATGTGTGTGTGTTGTGAAACGATTACCACATTAAGGTGAATTAACACACCCATCACCTCACATAGTTGTCATTTGTGTAGGTATGTGCTGAGAACATTAAAAATCTACTGTCCTAGCAATTTTCAAGTACACAATAAATATTGTTCACCATAGTCATCATGATATATGAGAGATCCCCAGAACTTAATCTTATAAAAAATCTTGTGTAACAATAGAACTACCATATGATCCAGCAATTCTACCCCTGGGTATATATCTGAATGAAATGAATCACTGTCTTTAAGAGTTATCTGTACCCTCAGTGTGCCTGGGTGGCTCAGCCAGTAAGGCATATGTCTATGGCTCAGGTCATGATCCTGGAGTCCAGGGACCAAGCCCCGTGTGGGGCCCCTGGCTCAGCGGGGAGCCTGCTTCTGCCCCTCCTCCTGCTCCTTCTCTCTCTTGCTCTCTCTCTCTTGCTCACTTTCTCTAATAAATAAAATCTTAAAAAAACGAGTTATCTATACCCTCATGTTTACTGCAGCATTATTCATAATAGCCAAAACATGGAAACAACTTAAGTGTCCCACAATGAATGAACGGATAAAGAAAATATGGTGTATATATACAGTGGACTATTATTCAGACAAAAAAGAAGGGTGCCATTTGCGACAATACGAATGAACCTTGAGAGCATTATCCTAAGTGAACTAAGTCAGGGAAAGACAACTACTGCATGATCTATGAAATCTTTGGGTAAATAATTCAATAATACTTTAGGCTGAATATTCCCTCCTCTTGGATAAGGTATACCTTATCGAAAATGGGTAAAAACATGCCTATTTAATAAAAATAATAACAAAAATGAGCATACACTGTGTGTAAGGCATTATGCTAAGAGCTCACCTTAGACTATCTCATTTTACCCTCGTTGAGGTAGGTGCTTCTGTTGTCTACTTGACAGATGAAGAAACTGAGACACAGAGAAAATAAGCAGTCTGTATTGTGAACCATTAGGCTATATTGCCTCTCCGTTTAGGTTATTCAGTAGACATTTTAATTTTTCCTGTGTTTTAGAGCTGAGATTGTCACTAGAACTGGATATTTCTCCTAAAGGGCTTTAGGGAAATGTGTTTAGAGTCGGAGAAGCTTCAAATTTCCATAAAAGAGCATCTCAAAACAACTATATAGTGATAACAATAAATGATGTTTTTTATAGTGTAGTGAGTGCAATTCATGATATTGTTTTATGTGACTTGAATTCAGAAGTGTTAAGAGTTACCAAGACTCTTTAGAGGAGGGAAAAAAGGAAGAAAAAAGAAGAGTATATTAAAAATCCCCAATGATTTGAGTAACATATCTGTATTAGTTAGAATTCTGGCAGAAAAGGGGCAGCATACTCAGCTGGGATTGTTTTCCCCCCCAGCTTTATTGAGGTATAATTGACAAATAAAAATTGTATCTATTTAGGGTATACAGTGTGATGGTTTGATATATGTATATATTGTGAAATGACTGCCAGAATCAAGCCAATTAGCATATCCATTACCTCACATAGTCATGATTTGTGTGTGCGTGTCTGTGGTGAACATTTAAGATCAGTTTTCTTAGCAAATTTCAACCATGTAATAGAGTATTATTAACTATAGATACCATGCTATACATGAGATCTTCAGAACTTACTCATCTTACATAACTGTGGAATTTTTATAAAAGTAGTGTTTATTAAAATGATTGTTGACAGAGATGTGAATGGCTTAAGGGTTTAAGGGACTCAACAAGAGGTGTTCAGGCACCAGGGATTAGTAACAGCGGAAAGACGTTACCTTCATAAATCTGAAGGGCAGGAGAGGGAAGGGTGTTATCAGAGCTGATGAGAGTGATCTTGGACATGACATCTAACATGAGGTACCAATGTCGAAGGACCAGCCACAACCAGAGGGGGTGAGGTGACACATAAGCAGGAGCAATCAACGCTGCCCACTAAAAGCAAAAGGGCAAGGGACTGAGGTGGGTGAGGAGTTTCCTACCACAGAAGTTATTCTTCTGGGGCACAGAGCAGGACAGAGAATAGATCTGGAAGAAACTGAGAAAAAAGTCCATTTGTCAAGAACAGACCTAGGAGTGGTAAGTTAGAGCCCATTAAGTCTCCATTATTTAGTAGGAACAAAGCTGCAGCCAATAAAAACCATAGGAGAGGGGCAAAAACCTTAGGAGATACCTGAGATCTATAGAACATGGTTTTAGAGCTGAACTATAGTGAGAGACACTTTGGTCTGTAAATCACCGATTAGTCAGCTTGGCCTGTCCTAACAACATACCATAGACTTGGCGGCTTAAACAACAGGGATTTATTTTCTCACAGTTCTGGAGGCTAGAAGTGCCGAAGGAGGATGCTAGTATGGTCGGGCTCTGGGGAAAGCTCTCCTCCTGGCTTGTAGAAGGCTGCCATCTTGCTGCATGCTCACGTGACCTCTTTTTTGTGCATGCTTCAGGTGGGGGCAGTGAGGAAGGAGAGAGAGGGAAGGAGAATCGCAGAGAGAGAGCTTCCTCTTCTTATAAGGACTAATCCTATTAGATTAGGGCCTCACCCTCATGACCTCATCTAACTCTAATTACTCCTTAAAGACCCTGTCTCCAAATATCCTCACATTGAGGGTTATGACTTGAATATATGAATTTTGGGAGGACACAATTCAATCAATAGCAATTGGGATCTCATTTCCTCCTTTTCTATTAAAAAAAAAAGTTAAGGGTGCCTGGGCGGCTCAGTCAGTTAAGTGTCTGCCTTCGGCTCAGGTCATGATCCCAGGGTCCTGGGATCGAGCCCCATATCGGGCTCCCTGCTTGGCGGGGAGCCTGCTTCTCCCTCTCCCACTTCCCTTGCTTGTGTTCTCTCTCTTGCTGTCTTTCTGTCAAATAAATAAATAAAATCTTTAAAAAAAAAAGTTAAGAATTTGTTTTCTGAAACTTCCTTTTAAACTTTTTATTGGGAATCATTTTAAACTAAAAAAGTTGCAAATAGAAGATAGGAAGTTCCTATATACTCCTCACCTGGTTTCCCCTAATGTTAATAATTCATATAACCATTGCATAGTCATCACAACTAGGAAACTACCATTACCATAATACTGTTTGCTAAACCTATTCAAACTGCACCAGTTCTTCCTCTAACGCCCTTTTTTAAATTCTAGGATTCCATACCAAATTTAGTTGTTTCTTTAGTTTTCTTCTATCTGTGACAATTCTTCCTTCTTTCCTTGTCTTTAATGACCTTGACATCACTGACAAGTACTAGTAAGTTATTTTGGAGAATGTGTCTTATTTTGGGTTTGTTTGATATTTTCTCAAGATTAGATTGAGATTCTGCGTTTTTGTCATGAATACCCCAGAAGTGATCTTGTAATTTTCTCTGTGTATCATTTCAGGGGACACATAATATCAATATGTCTTTAACTGGTGATCTTACCCTAGATCACTTGGTTATGGTGTGTTTCCTGTGTTTTTCCAAGAAACGTTACTATTTTTACCTTTATAGATAAATATCCTTGAGGAAATCAGTCTCTGATTCTTGATTGCTCAGTGATACCTTAAAACAGAAGTAGGGAAGGGAAGGAAAATTTCTGTCCATAATATTATACGTACTTGCACTCTGTGAGACACACAGAGTGGGGGACAGAATAATATGAAGTTATTATTCCTATTTTATTTATTTATGTATTTTTAAAGTAAGCTTTACAACCACTGTGGGGCTTCAACTCACAACCCTGACATCAAGAGTCACATGCTCTTCTTACTGAACCAGCCAGATGACCCTATTCTTCCTATTTTAAAGAGAAAACTGCATCTTTTTTAGTTTAAGTCTCTTGGCCAAGGTTACAGAGCTAAGCCTGTGTTTGCTTATTTTGAGTAACTATTGGATATTCAGAAGAACTGATTATAAATATAATCACACAATTTGTGGCAGGAGAATCCCACATTCAGATTTACTTAATGGTAGAACAAATCGTTTCATTGGTTTCCGAGTGCCTGCAGTGTGCTCAAATTTATACAGTCTTTAAAAGCAAGTGATAGCTAGGTCTGAAGTACTAATTTAAAGCCATGGCACATCTCCAAAACTCATTTAAGAAACCAAGCACTTAATTAAATCTTCAATCAGATTATTTAAGTGCTTTTTAGTAATTGTGCTGTGGCTTAGGCAAAAATGATAGAGAAAACCCTTTGAAAATGTTGTGTCATGATTTTTGGAACCAACCAAAGATCATTTACTACAGATAAGTAATGATAAAATGAATAACTCTAATGATGACACAATTTTTGAGTTATTTAGGATAAGAATTTGTCAATTAAATCATTGTGCACACCTTCTGAATACATGTTAAATTAGAGTGAAGGTGGAAGACGGCACATTATCTAAATTATATTTTTATTGACAGATGATTGTGTAACATTTCCCAGAATGGCTAAGGAACAGAGGGCACCCCTCCTACACCAATCTCCTGCCTTGTCCTGTGCCTGGGGCCACCAGGGGACTAATCCAACACCAACCAGGACTCCTCATTTCTATAGGGCAAGTCTGGCTAAATGGGGCCCTCCTTTATCCTTAGAAACCTCCTTAATTGCCTCCCTGTCCTCCTCCTCCTATCCACCCCCAGCCCAGAATCTTCAGTTCCAGACACAAAAACAGAAGGGCTTAAGGCAGGGCAGGGAGGGCCACTCCCTGCAGCTCGGGCACTCCTTGTCATGTTGCTGTTGGGGTGGGAGGGCAGAGTGGCCAGATGCCAGAATAGCCTCTCACACCCCCAACATCTCAGGCCTCAGGAAGGCTGGGAGTGAGGGTGAGCAATTATTATGGCTTCGTGTGAAGAAGTTTTTAAGTTTGCTGTAGTCCCGTTTATCTATTTTTTTCATTTGTTGCTGATACTTTTAGTATCATATCTGAAGAAATAATTGTCATGTCCAATGTGCTGAAGATTTTCTCTTATCTTTTTTTCTAAGAATTTTATTTTTTTAGATCTTACATTTAGGTCTTTAATCCATTTAGAGTTCACTTTTATATATGATGTAATTGTCCAACTTTATTCTTTTGTTTGCAGATATCCAGTTTTCCCAGCACCATTTGTAAAATAGATGGTCTTTTTCTCATTGTGTAGTTTGGCACCTTGTCAAAAATTGCTTGTTTGTGTACAAAAGAATAATTATCATATAAGGTAAAAAGTAAAAAGGCAATTTCTACATTTAGGAAGATGGCATAGACATCCTTTTCCCTATTTCTCCCACTATGTATAATTGAAATCCTTGGATATTATATATAAACCAAACATAAGAAGGATGTGAAAGGTAGAGATAAGAAGGCAGACTTACTAGAGGACTTAGAGACCAAGGAACAACATAGTGGTGAGTATTCTGGGTTTTCTTTTTGCTTCATATATCTTAGACATGGAATTGAAAAAACTGACAACCCAGGAACAGTGAATATCAACAAAAACACAAAAAACAAAATAATCTTGACAAAAGGTTTTTGGGTGTTTTCGCCAACCAAAGAATCAGGGAAAGGGAGAGCCTAGCAAGACAAATTTTTTGACAATAACCACTCTACTGTAACTAAACACTACTTTATTTATGCCAACAAAGGCTGAGTGGTGAGTCGAGCTTTCTAGACCCACAAAGCTGTGAATTTTATCCTTGCTTGTTGGTGATAAGGTACCTTCCCTACCCCTTGAAGTGTCAATGGAACTCCTTCCTGGAAGTAAAGGGGCTCCCCTACCCCTTTCCGCTGGGTTAGTGTTAGGAAGACCTATTACAGAGTCAGGACTTTCATCATCACACAATAATAATAAGACCACAGGTTGTGATGATATTGGAGATAGCTTGAGGAGTTGGAACTCCTACCCATGCCCAGAAGTAACAGAGGGACCCCCACTGTTGAAAATAAAACATATCAAAATTTGTAGAGAATAGCTAAAGCAGAGTGGAGGGGGAAATATATAGCACTAAATGCATATATTAGAAAGGAAAAAAAAATCAAATCAATAATCTCAGCTCTCGGGGCGCCTGGGTGGCTCAGTCGTTAAGCGTCTGCCTTCGGCTCAGGGCGTGATCCCGGATCCCTAGGATCAAGCCCCGCATCAGGCTCCTCCACTATGAGCCTGCTGCTTCCTCTCCCACTCCCCTGCTTTTGTTCCCTCTCTCACTGGCTGTCTCTCTGTCAAATAAATAAATAAAATCTTTAAAAAAAAAATCTCAGCTCTCACCTCGAGCATCTAGAAAAAGAAGAGCAAAATAAAGCCAATGCAAGTAGTAGGAAAGAAATACTAAAGAGAAGAAATCCATAAAATTGTAAACAAACAAAGAGAGAGAGAGAGAGAGAGATAATCAATGAAAAAACCAATAAAATTGATAAACCTCCAGCAAGACTGATAAAAAAGAGAAAAGACACAAATTACCAATATCAGGAATAAAATAGGGACTATGAGTACAGAACCTGCAGACATTAAAAGGATAAGGAAATACTATAAGCAACTCTACACACTTAAAGTTGATAACTTAAAAGGAATGGACCAGTTTCTTGAAATACGCAAACTGCCATAACTCACCCAAAATGAAATAATTTGAATAGCCCTAAAATTTTAGGAAAATTGCATTTACAATTGAAAACCTCCTAACAAAGATATGTCCAGGCTCAGATAGTTTCATTGGAGAACTCTATCAAATCTTCAAAAACAAAAAATTAACACAAGTTATACACTTCTTCCAAAAAAAAAAATAGAAGAGTAGAAAATACCTCTCAATTCATTTTATGAAGTTAGTATCACCTTAACACCAAACCCAGGCCAAGTGACACACACAAAAATGAAAAGAACAGACCAATGGCCCTCATGAATATAAAAGCAAAATCCTTAAAATATTATCCAATAGAATTCAGTAATATATAAAAGCAATTATATACCATGACCAAGTGGATTTATTCCAGGGAAGCAAGGCTGGTTCGATATTGAAAAGTCAATCAATACAATCCATAATTTTAACATGGTAAAAAAGAAAATTACATCATTATATCATTCAATGCAGAAAAGCATTTTTGCAAAATTTACAACCTATTCATGACACACACACACCCCCACAAATTCAGAAAAATGGGTATAGAGAGGAATGTCTTCTCTTTGATTACAAATATCTATACAAAGCCTACAGCTAACATCATACTTAATAGTGGAAGACTAAATGTTTTCCTCTGTAAGATGGGGAAAAAGGCAAAGATGCCTAGTGTTACCACTCTTATCTAACATAGTGCTAGAAGTTCTAAAGAGTGCAATAAGGCAAGAAAAGGAAATAAAAGGCATACAGGTTAGACAAAAAGAAATAAAACTGTCCCTGTTTGTAGATGACATGACTATCTACATATAAAATCCCAAGGAATCTACAAAACAACTCCAAAATTAGTAAGTGAGTTTAGCAAGGTCACAAGATATAAGAAAAACATACAAACATTGCTAGTATATAAAAATCCAATTTATTTTTTAATGTTTATCTTATATCCTACACAATGCTGATGAAAGAAAAGATCCAAATGGAGAGACATTCTGTGTTCATGGCTTGGAAGATCTAACATAGTGAAGGTATCAATTCTCCCTAAATTAATAAGTAGATTTAAAACAATTCATATAAAAATTCCTAATGAATTCTTAAAGATTTGTACAAAATTGTTCTAAAATTTATATGGAAAGGCAAAGGAATAATAATAACTGAAACAATTTTGAAAAAGAAGAATAAAGTGGGAGAAATCAGTCTGATTTTGAAACTTATTACACACCTACAGTAATCAAGACTCTGTGGAGGGATAGATACATAGGTCAAAGGAACAGAAAAAGAAAACTAGAAATTGCTTCACTGATTTTTAACAAAGGTGAAAAAGCAATTGGATTAAGGAAAGATAGTCTTCTCAACAAATGGTACTGGACAATTGGACATCCAGAGGTAAAAAAAAAAAAAAAAAAGAAAAAAAAAAGAGCCTTGATAAGTCTCACACTTTATACATAGATTAACTCAAAATGGACCACAAAGTAAATGTCAAATGTAAAACTATAAAGCTTTTCAGGAAAAAATACTGCTATTTTAAGAGCTCTTAGCTCTTAACTCTTTGGTTAAGCAAAGAGTTCTTAGACTTGAAACCCAAAGTAAAATTTATAAAAAGAAAAGTTGATAAAATGGATCACATTACGATGAAAAACTTTTGCTCTGCAAAAGACCTTGTTTTTAAAAAAAATTTTTTTGAGAGAGAGAGTGGACACATGAGTGAGCGGGGGTGGGGAAGGGGCAGAGGGAGAGGGAGAGGGAGAAAGAAAATCTCAAGCAGGCTCCATGCCCAGCATGTAGCCCAACGTGGGGCTTGATCTCAAGACCCTGAGATCATGACCCAAGCTGAAATCAAGAGTCAGTCATTTAACCGGCTGAGGCATCCAGGCGCCCTTACAAAAGACCTCATTAAAGAAAGTGAAAAGACAAGTTGCAGGGTGTGAGACAATATTTTCCAAACATATGTTTAAAAGAAGGATTATTCTAGAAGATACAAAGAACACCAAAGCTTCAACAGTAAAAAAAAAAAAACAAAACACTCCAATAAGATATGAAGAGAGATATCCCTGAAGAGGACATACAGAGCCGCAATGATATATTATTACACACCTACCAGAATGGTTGGAATAACAAAATAGAAAATGCCAAATACTTGAGAAAATGCCAAGTATCCGGAATACTCATATGTTGTTGGTGGAAATATAAAATGATATAGTTACTCTGGAAAACAATGTGGCAGTGTTTTAAAAAACTCAACGTTCAATGACCATATGACCCATATATTGTAGTTGTGGGCATTTATCCCAGAGAACAAGAAGTTACATTCACACAAAAACCTGTAGACAAATGTGTATAGTAGCTTTATTTGTAACAGTCCCAAACTGGAAAATATTCAAAGATATCTTTCCACACGTGAATAGTTAAACAAACTGTGGAATCTCCGTGGCATGAAATACTACTCAGAACTGAAAAGCAGTGAACTACTGATACATGCAATAGCCTGGATGAAAATCCAGAGAATTATGTGAGTGAAATGAAGCTGTGCCCCAATGGTTACTTACTGTTGGATTCCATTTATAAAAAAGTTTTGAAATGACAAAAAAATTATAGAAATGGAAAAAAGATTAGTGTTTGCCAGGGGTTAAGGAGGATATGGGGGTGGGAGAGAAATAGATGTGGCTATAAAAGGACAACTTGAGGGATCCTTGTGGTGATGGAAATAATCTGTATCTCCACTGTATCGATATCATGGTCGTGATATAGTACAATATTTTTTTTTGAGATGTTACCAGAGGGGAAACCTGGGTAGAGTATAGGACATCTCTGTATCACATAAAATGCATGTGAGTCTACAATGATCTCAAAACAAAAAGTATAATTTAAAAAAGTGAAAGCATCTCCTTTGCCCTCCAATCTTATCCTTTCCCCAAATTTAACCACCAATAAACATTTTGGTAAGCTTTGTTCCAAATGGTGTGTTAGAACAAAATCCAGATTTGAGATGAGCATTCTGTGGCCTTTTAGACTATGTTATACATAGAGGTCTGAAATGCTCACCTTTTCCACTTAATAATACATTCCAGACAGTATATATTTCTATGTTATTATATCTCCCTCTCTTTTTTATGACTATAGAGTGGTCCATTATAGGGATGTAGAATTCCATTTCCACTATTGATGGACTTTTTAGTTTGTTATGAGTTGAATGGTGTCCTCCCCCCAACCAGAAGATAGGTGGAAATCCCAACCACTGGTACCTTAGAATGTGACCTTATTTGGAAATAGGATCTTTACAGAGGTAATCAAATTTAAATGAGGTTATTGGGATGGTCCTAATCCAACATCAATAGCATCCTTATAAAACGAGGAAATTTGGACAGAGACACATGTACAGAGGGAAGGTGATATGAAGACACAGGGAGAATGCCATGTGAAGATGAAGGATTGGAATACAAACCAGGAATGCCAGTGATTGCCAGCAAACCACCAGAAGTTAGGAATAGTTGAAGGATTCTGTTACAATTTTCAGAGGAAAGCATGGTCCTTTTCATACCTTGATATCAGACTTAGAACTTCCAGAACTGTGAGGTAATACATTTCTGTTCTTTAAGCTAAGTGTGTGGTACTTTGTTATAGCAGCCCTAGGAAACTAATACAATGTTCCTTTTTTTTTTTTTCTATTATAAACTGCTGCAATGAACATTCTTTTTTTTTTTTTTTAAGATTTTATTTATTTGACAGAGAGAGAGACAGCCAGTGAGCGAGGGAGCACAGGCAGGGGGAGTGGGAGAGGAAGAAGCAGGCTTCCAGCAGAGGAGCCTGATGTGGGGCTCGATCCCAGAACCCAGGGATCACGACCTGAGTCGAAGGCAGACGGCTTAACCACTGAGCCACCCAGGAGCCCCCAATGAACATTCTTATACACATTCTTATTATTTCTGTCGGATGGAGACAATTTATGAATCATAGTATGTGTATATAATACATATTAATATGTGTATTAGTCTTCTTGGGCTGACATAACAAAAATATCACAGACTGGGTACTTAAACAATAGAATTCTAATTTTCACAGTTCTGGAGGCTGTAAAGTCCAAAATCAAGGTGCTGTCAGATTCAGTTCCTGATGAAGAATTGTCTTGGTCTGAAGATGGCTGCCTTCTGGCTGTGTCTTCACATGGTCAAGATAGAGGCAGGGAGTTCTCTGGTGTCTCTTCTGATAAGGACATCAATCCTGTCAAATTAGCCTCATCTAACCCTAATTATCTCCCAAAGGTCCTATCTTCAAATATCATCATACTGGGGATTAGGGCTTCAACATACGAATTTTGGAGGAACAAAATTTAGTCCATAGCATTCTCCCTCTGGCCCCCCCAAATTCATGTCTTTATTTCATGCAAAATACAGTCATTCTATCCAATTAGCCCCAAGTCGTAACTCATTCCAGCATCCACTCTAAAATCTAAGGTCCAAAGTCATTTAAGTATCATTTAAAATCCGTCTCTTACTGTAAACCTGTGAAATCAGACAAATCATGTTCTTCCAAAATACAATGGTGGGAGAGGCATAAGATAGACATTCCCATTCCAAAAGAGAAATAGAAAAGAAAGAAGAGGTGAGGCATGCCAAGCAAGTCAAAAGCCTAGCATGGTAAATTCCATAAAATCTTAATCTCTTTTGCTGAATGCCCATCTTCCAGACCCACAGGGGCAGGGTCCTACATTTTGGACCCACTGACATGGTGGTCCTACCCCTAAAGCTCTGCTGGGCAAGGCTGGCTCTCAAGGCTCTAGGGAGCCCCAAGCCCCCTGTGGCTCTGCAGGGTAGCCCCACCCCTAAGACTTCAGGCAGAGGCCATCTGGCCTATTGTAACCAAAGTGATGGCCTCACCCTTTGGAAGAGAGGAAGTAGTCCTGATGATCTTTGAATTGCGTTTGGGGTTATTCTTCCCTTTTCTTGAAGACCAGCACACATTCTTAGCTGAATATCTCTATGGCCTGGTTCTATAGGATCTAGGAAGTCTGACAGCCTTCCTTCATTCTGTCTTGTTTTTTCTGTCCCCCTTAGTCCCTGCTGCCAGTGTTTGGGCCACTAAAATCCCATTTTGATTCCTGGGTTCTGCTGAGATGGCTGATTAAATCCATGAGTCACACCCATGATCTTTTAATCTAATGGTTGTTCAGCTACACCCTTAGGTTCTGTTCAGAACTGTTCTCTCTCTTTTTTTTTTTTTTTTTGCAACATGGATAGACTGAATTTTCTAAAGCGCCAGATTCTTGTTTAACAATTCCTTCTTCAATTCATCTCCTTCCTTTTGCATTTTACTATAAGCAATCAGGAGAACCAAGTTGCTCCTTGAATACTTTGTTTATAAACCTCCTCGGCTAAATATTCAGTTTCATTGCTTGTAAGTTCTTCGTCCTACAAAACATAAAACATGATTCAGCCAAATTTTTGCCCCGTTTTAACAAGGGTCTCTTTTCCTGCAGTTCCTCAGTAAGGGAGCTGTTCCTCATTCCATCTAAGACCTTACCAGAATGAACTTTAATGTCCACATTTCTATCAAAATTTTGTTCACTGTTATTTATGTATTCTCTAAGAATATGGAAGCTTTCTCTCTTGCTCTCCTCTTTTCTTTCTCAGCTGCCATCAGAATTGTCTTTAACGTCCACGTTTTTAGCATGTACTGCAAAACTCTTCTAGCCTCTACCTATTAGGCAGTTCCAAACTGCTTCCACATTTTTATAGGTGTTACAGAAGCATCCCACATCCTGGTACCAAAATCTGTATTAGTCAGCTTGGGCTGGCATAACAAAAGAGCATAGAATGGGAGACTTAAGCCACAGAAATCTAATTCTCACAGTCCCGGACGCTGGGAAATCCAAAGTCAAGGTGCCAGCCAATTTGGTTCCTGGAGAGGGCCCTCTTCCTGGCTTTCAGATAGCTGCCTTCCTGCTGTGTCCTCATGTGGTAGAAAGAGAGGCAGCAAGCTCTCTGATATCTCTTTTTAAAGAACACTAATCCTAGCAGATTCAGACCTTACCCTCATGACCTCATCTAACCCTAATTATCTCCCAAAGGTTCTATTTCCAAATACCATCACACTGGGGGTTAAGGCTTCCACATATGAATTTCAGGGGCATATAATTCAGCCATAGAAGTATGTATAGAATATGCGATAAGCTTCCAAAATACCCCGTTAGCATTATTGTAATGGGTGAAACCAGAAGAAATTCATCTTTTTGGGTTTGGGGCTATAATCGCAGGTTCCATAGGAAGCCTCTTCCTTATTAGCAATTATTGTACCACCCACGTGTTTTAATTATGTGTGAATAGGGTTTGTTTATCTGTAACATTGACATCTTAGAGAATAGCCACACCTTGGTGGGACCCAGCCCTTGGACTCCTTCTCCTAGCCTGATCTCCTATGCCCCTTTTCTTGGCCCTTCACAAGTCCTCCCTCCTCACTCCTTCCTTCCCTATCCTCACACACACACGTCAGAACTTGTTTGCCGAACAAGACTACAGTGTCAATGATCAGCACAATTTTAATGATTTAACTAAATGTGCCTTTTCTTTCATAAGATTTACTTTTTAAGTCTGGGATTTTAAGCATTAACAAGCAGAAAAAGGAAGGGTTTGGAAAAAGCTCACTTAACAATGAGATGGACAGAACCTCTAGTCCTGTGCTGGCCTGATTCGTGTGGTACTTCCTGCCTTCCCTGCATTGCTGAACCTTTAGGCCATACATGATACAATGTGCTTATGGTGGTTGTCCACCCTTCAGGCACATGTGAGCTCCCCACTGTCTCTGTTCAGCCAAAAGGGGAAGAGGACAGTTCAACATGGAGAAGGCGAGTGGACAAGTGGCTGGGAAACTCACCTATTTCTCAGCTCATGCTAAATCTTCATTCCCCTGTTGCTCTTTGGAAATGTAGTAGGCAACACATGTGGCTTGCGTACGGAGAAAATTCTTGGAGGAGAAGCTACAAAAAGATGTTTAAGTCCAAACTCAGCTTCAAAGAAGGCCTCACATCTTTCCTTTCCTTTCCTTCCAGCCCAAACCCTCTCTTCTAAGGGCTTCTCATCTGCTTCTCTTTCCTTGTCTTAAGGTTTTTTCATTTGCTGCTGACAACATAAACTATAAATTTAGTAAGGGTTTCATTGAACTTTGAAGTAAAACTAAAGCACAGCTGTTTCCTTTCTCTTGTGCTTTTTTCTCCTCCCCATTTTTTCCTTTAAGTTTAGTCATTTAATATTTCCAAAAATTAGCCAAATATCTATATTTTATAACCAGCATTGCTTTTTGAAAATATTAGTCTAATTTTTCTTTATTAAAGCGCTGTTCTAGGTCTCCAGCTATTCACTGTTAAATATTAAGAAAAATGATTGTTGGACTGTTTTGAATGGGAGTGTAGCTGTGGCAGGGTTTTTTTTTTCCCTTTCCCTTGCACACACCTCAGGAAGGAAAATACAGAAACACCCTTTAGACTACTCTTTTGAGAAGTACTCTTCAGGCTCAGAATAACCCCAAACAAGCAAAACCTTGTGTTTAGCAGACAGTGGGTCTGGAGGAGAAGAGGATGTTAAAAGACCAGAACATTGGGCTCTTCTCAGAAAGATATTCTGTGCTGTTAGTGTCTCTAAAAGCTGTTTACCAAGGGAAAGGATGGTAGAAAATGTACTCATTACAGGGGTTGTTTGAATCTCTAAATCTGACTTCAGTTTCTAAGGTGAATGGCTTGTGTAAATAAAACTAAAATTACCTCAGATTTCTGTATGCCTTATTTTTCCTTCCTTTTCTGCTGTGGTTGGCACTACAGTTTGGGATGAGCTTGTAAGTAAAGCACTAGTTGTATAGACAGTAAATACTTCCAGAATGGACTAGGGCTTTTATACTCCCAGATTCATCAATTCATAGTAAATCTTCATTTGGGGAAGCAACATACATTTTTGACATTTTGATATTTGTTCTTTTTTGGAAAGACATTATTCCCATGGAATATTGGACTCTATTCACCATGGAATTTTTATATTTACAATTATCTATTATGAATTTTCTAATTTCTTGCCTTGTCATGATTTCAGATTCAGTCTGCCTAAAACCAAAGTTATTAGCTTCCTCTGGTTCCTCACAAAATTTCTTCATTTACTGAGGAAAAAAATGAGTGCTTGCTTTCTTCTAGGCACTGGGTTAGGTGCTAGGACTATAATAGTGGACTATGACTTAATAAGTCTCAGCTCTGATACATTCTAACAGGAGAGATCAGAGAGTAGGCAATAATTATCTTAATGACTATGCAATTACAATTGAGGCACATGCCACAAAGGAGACGCTTAGGTGCCATGAGTGAGTTTAACTGAGGAAATCTGTCCTAATCTGGGGAGTCAGGAAAACTTCATTAAGGAAGGAATGTCTGAGCTGAGCTCCGAAAATGACTAGATGTTCCTTGATGGAGATACTATGGCTGTGTCCAGGGGAATCAATGGCCAGTGGAAAGGACCTGAATTGTGAGAAAGCATGATATGTTAAACAAACAAACAAACAAAATGCAAACAACAACAACGACAGCAACAGCTAGGGTTTCTGGCATAGAGAATGAAGGGAGAGTGACATAAAATTTAGTCTAGTGAGGTAGACTTAGAGCATGAAGGCCTTTCAGCCTTGTGGAAGATTTCAAATCTTATTCTAAGTGTAATAGAAAGCTGTAGAAAGATTTGAAGACAGAGATTTAGATTTAACTTAAAAAGAATAAAATAGGGGCACCTGGCTGGCTTAGTTAGTAGAGCATCTGAATCTTTCTCTCAGGGTCATGAGTTCAAGCCCCATGTTGGATATAGACTACTTAAAGTAAAATGGCTGAGTGCTATGAGGAAATGGAAGTGAATTCTGATAGAATTTTTGTTCGTCTAGCACACTATCCCTTTCCCTTCACTTCCAGTAACAGAACCCCTTTGCTTGTAGGGCTCTCCTTCCACGTGATTTGAGTAGAATTGACTGTCCCTCATCCCCCATCACGGGATGGGCACATAACCCATTTAATATATAAGTAATCAGAGTTCCCTGTTCTTTGGCCTCAGTGTTTGGTTCAGGGGTGGGCACATGATTTAAGTTGGACTAATCAATATTGTCTCTAGGACTTCTGCTCAAACTCTCAGGAAAGAGATAACCCCTGTCTCTCTGGGACTATTATCTATAAGGACCAGGTCAGATCATCAAGGAAAAGATCAGAAACTCATCCATCATCTGGGGACGGGCATCTGAGAATAAAGTCAACACAGAGGGAAGCACAAGTAAGAGATGGAGAGACAGATGAATTCCTGAATAAATTGGGCAAATCCATAGATCTGGTCATCAGACCTAATTCACTTCCTCTTTATTATATGATCCATGAATATATTTCCTTTTTTTAAAAAATAATCAAGTTTGGGTAGAATTTCTGTCATTTAAGAGTACAGACCAATTTCAGAGGTAAGGGTAAATGCAGGGAGACCTATTTGGTAGGCTTTGCAGTGTACAGGTGAGAGACAATGAAAGCTTGGACTAGTGTGGTCATAATGCAGATGGAGAGAAGTCAACACATCTGAAATCTATTTAGGAGATACAATCGGCAGAATTGAGTTAACTGATCAGATTTGAGAATGTGAGGGTAAGAGGAAGAGAGAAATGTCAAAACCATCTGCTATTTTTCCATCTTGCCTATCTGCAGATGCCATTCACTGAGATAAGAAACAGCTAAGGAAGAGCAATTTGAGAATAGTGATGAAAGGAGGTCTTTAGTTTAATTTTGCTCTTGTTGAGTTTGGGTCTCCTGAAAGACACATGCTTTGTTAATGGCAGTATCATTCTATTAATCATTTTGATTTAAAACTATTACCTTTGACTTACTTTCATTATTATTCTTACATATAGGAAGACCTTTAAGTCTCTATTTTTTTCCAAAAAAATCAATTTTATTGAAGCATAGTTTAACATACCCCTCCCCAATTGCATACATTTTATATGTGCAAGTTGTGACAGATGTTCATACCCATGTAACCATCAACACAATCAGGATACAGAACATTTCCATCACCCAAAAGTTTCTTTTGTGCTCATTTCCTATCTATTTCCTGCCCCTCCAACCCTTGGTCCCAGGCAAACACCAATCTTCTTTTCGTTACTATAGATTAAATTTGCCTTTCCCAGCCTTTTGTATAGATGGAACTGCATAGTGTGTACTCTTCTATGACTGGATTCTTTTATTCAGTGTAATGTTTTTTGAGATCCATCCATTTTATTGCTGAATTATTCCATTTTATTGATATACTATGATTCGTTAGTTCACTCTCCTATTAATGGATATTTGAATGGTTTCGAGTTTTTGGCTTTAGAAGTAAAGCCACTATGAACTTGTCATGAATAGGTCTTTGTGTGGATATGTTTTTCTTTTTCTTTTTTCTTTTTTAAATTAAATTCAAGTTAGTTAACATATAGTGTAGTATTGGTTTCAGGAGGAAAATATAATGATTCATCACTTACATATAACACCCAGTACTCATCATAACAAGTGCCCATCACCCATTTAGCTCATCGCCCCCACTCTCCCCTCCAGCAACCCTCAGTTTGTTCTCTATAGTTAAGAGTCTTTTATGGTTTGCCTCCCTCTCTGTTTTTATCTTATTTTATTCTTCCTTCTCTTCCCCTATGTCCATCTGTTTTGTTTCTTAAATTCCACATATGAGTTAAATCAAATGGCATTTATCTTTCTCTGACTGACTAATTTCACTTAGCATAATACACTCTAATTCCATCCATGTTGTCGCAAATGGCAAGCTTTCATTCTTTTTGAAGCCTGAGTAATATTCTGTTATATATAATGGAATACCATACACACACACACACACACACACACACACACACACACACACACCACATCTTCTTTATCCATTCATCATTCATCATTTGGGCTCTTTCCATAATTTAGCTATTGTTGATAGTGTTGCTATAAACATTGGGGGGGGCAGATGCCTCTTCAAATCAGCATTTTTGTATCTTCTGGATAAGTACCTAGTAGTGCAATTGCTGGATCGTAGGGTAGCTCTATTTTTAACTTTTTAAGGAAACTCCATACTGTTTTCCAGAGTGGCTGCATCAGTTTGCCTTCTGACCAACAGTGCGAAAGGGTTCCCCTTTCTCCACACCTTTGCTAACATCTGTTGTTCCCTGAGTTGTTAATTTTAGCTATTCTGACAGGTGTGAGGTGGTATCTCATTATGATTTTGATTTGTATTTCCCTGATGATGAGTGATATGGGGCATTTTTTCATGTGTCTGTTAGCCATTTGTATGTCTTCTTTGGAGAAAGGTCTGTTCATGTCTTCTGCCCATTTCTTAACTGGATTGTTATTTTTTGGGTGTTGAGTTTGATAAATTCTTTATGGATGTTGGAGACTAACACTTACTCTGATATGTTATTTGCAAATATCTTCTCCTATTCCACTGGTTGCCTTTTAGTTTTGTTGATTATTTCCTTCACTGTGCAGAGGTTTGTTATCTTGATAAGGTCCTGATAGTTTATTTTTGTTTTTGTTTCCCTTGCCTCCAGAGACGCGTCTAGTAAGAAATTGCTGCAGCCAAGGTCAAAGAGGTTGCTGCTGTTTTTATTTTTCTTGAGTAAATACCCATGAGTTAGATTTTTGGGTCATACGGTTCTTACCTTTGTTTCTCTACCTTGATAAGAAATTGACAAACTATTTTCTAAATCGTTATACTTCCCCAGTGTGTGAAAGATCAAGTTACTTCCACATTCTTGTCAATATTTGGTATTGTTATTCTTTCTAATTTTAGCTATCCCAGTGCATTTATGGTGGTTATCTCATTGTGGTTAAATTTGCATTTTCCCAATAATTAATGGTGTTGAGCCATTTTGTGAGGTGCTTATTTGCTATTTATATGTATTCTTTGGAAAGTGTGCAGATCTTTTTTTTCATTGTTAAAAAACACCTTTTTATCTTGAAATAATTATAGGCTCACAGGAAGTTGCAAAAATAGTATGAGTCCTATGTACCCCTCACCCAGCTTTGTAGCAGTGACATCTTATATACCTGTAGTACCTATCAAAACCAGGAAATATACATTGATACTACTGTTAACAGACTTAATTCAGTTTTGGCTTTTCATAAAACCTGCATTTTGGGGGGGGTATGTGGATGTGTGTATATGCATGAGTGTGAAGTTCTGTGTAATTTTAGCCCATGCAGAGATTCATGTAATCACCACTACATTCAAGGTACAGAACTGTTCTGTCACTACAAAAGAACTTCCTCGTGCACTTTGTATTTACGTACCATCCCATACTTGGTCCCTGTCTTCTAGCAACGAGTCTGTTCTCTATCTTCATAATTTTATCATATCTATAGTATGTAGTGTCTACCCGGCTGACCTTTGGCGAACGGAACCACCCACAGCGGTATCTTAGTTCCACTGAGTATATCAGCTATTTACTGAGTGGTTACTATGAACCTGGGATGATGCTCAGCCCTGAGGACATGATAATAAGAAGTCCTTGCATTCACAGAATTATAATCCATTGGTTCAAGCAAAGGTACGGAGTTAGGAGATGTGGGTTGATTCCCAATTTACCACTCACTCTACTTTAAGCAGCTTGGTTAAAAATCCTTTGAACTCCTGCTTCCTCATATGTCAAAAGAACGTAACGACGGTAGTAGCAGCAATAGCCAGTTCACAGGGTGTTGTAGTAACTAAATAAAATAATATTTGTGAGGAAAAAGGTAGTTGTTAGATTGTTGCACAAATGCTAGTTACTAATGTTAGTAACAACGGACTGAGATAGGCAAGAAGAGATGTCATTACTCCTAACTTTAATAGCTTTGAATCCATCCTATCCATAGCTTTGGATCCATTAAATCCATAGCTTTGAATCATTCCAAAATGATTCAGTACCTTGTGCAGAATCCTGTAGCCAGTTATGTGCGGTGCTCTTTCAGGACCAAGGTCTTTGCATTCTGTTGTTTTCATCCCCTCCTGCACTGCAAGAATCTTATACATTCCTGTTTATAAGGGCAGCCTGTCTACTTTTAAAATTATTCTGGGACACATCTGAAAAGCCATAATGTGAGAAAAAAAANTGAGATCATGACCTGAGCTGAAATCAAGAGTTGGCTGTTTAGCCGACTGAACCACCCAGGTGCCCCAGCAAATAATAAAAGATTTAAAGTAAAAGCAGCAAGAACATGTATATCCATTAATAGAAAGATCATTGAATGTTACAACTTTGAGTATTGATTTGAAGGAAAGTATGATAAACAGTAAGAGGATAATACAAGCTGCATTTGCTAATAAGTAAATGATTTTAACAGCTATTTAAAAGTCTAATTTCAACATCTGTATTTATGGCCATTGATTGATTGTCTTTTCTCTTGAGAAAGGTCAAGATTTTCCTGGTTCTTTATATGTTGAATAACTTTGGATTTGATCCTGGACATTTTGAATATTACGCTATAGGGCTCTAGGTCTTATTTAAACCCTATGGAGAACGGTGGTTTACTCATTGGTTTTCGCGGGCAATCAAGCAGTTTAGGTTTGGTAGCTATTCCCTCTTCTGCCTTCTGTGGGCTGTGATTCCAAAGTCAGTACAGCTTTCAAAGAGCAGTCTGAGACTCGGGTAGTGGTCCACCCTGTGGAGCAGTTCTCAGTGCCTCCTGTATGCTGTTTTGGGTCAGATCCATGCATGTGCAGCTCGGAGATGGACACAGGAGTTCATACATAGTTTTAGGATCACTTTCTTGAACTTCCTTCTCTTCATGAGAATCTTTCCTGCCCCTAGCCATCCCCTTGCTGGTCTTTTGACTGACAGCTACAACTTTAGTTTCCCTGGTTATGCACGTTCTGCAACTGTGTCTGGTACGGGACCAAGTGCTGAGAGGTCAGAGAGAAAAGAAAACCAGGGATTTCTCTCACACTTTTGGATCTATGGTTCCTCTAGCCAGGGAGAAGGATTTCTTTTCTTCTGAGTTTTAGGTATTTGCTCAGCTATTGTTACTTCTGTGCCAGGTCCTGGGACAAGAGAGGGGGAAAAAAAACCCAGAGGATTTCCCCCAATTTTTCTGACCCATAATAGGCCATTTCCTGCTCCTCAGTCAAGGAAGAGAAGGCTTCTCTTGGAGCACTTTCTGTAGGCACCTGTTATATACTTCTGGATTTCAGGTTGCCCTTCAGTCCAGGCTGGAAGAAAATAGGTTTAAAGAAAAGGGAAACTCACTCCCAGTTTAGTGGTTCTCAGAGATCTGTTTGTCTTCCCCCATAAACTTGCTACCATTTCCTTCTCAAAGTCCTCAGGCAGCAGCTCTGTACCTGGTCTCTAAGGGTTTCAGTTGCATTCAGTAGGAGAGACAGGGGAAGGAATGCTTTCTCCATCTTCTCTGGAAAGTAGAGAGTGCTTATTTGCTCTTAAATAGTTTAATGTAGTATTTCTTAAGATGAAGGACTTTCTCTTATATGATTGTACTGTAATCAAAATCCAGAAACTAACATTCTTATAATACTATTATCTAATCCATAGTCAATATTCAAATTTCATCAGTTGCCCCAATAATTTCCTTTACAGTCATTCTTTTCCTTGATCAAGGATCTATTCAAGGATCATGTATTGAATTTAGTCGTCTTGTCTTTTTATTCTCTTTTAATCTGGTACAATTCTTTTGCCGTTCTTTGTCGTTTATGACCATGACATTTTAAAGAGTACAGAGCAGTTATTTTGTGGGATAGCCTTAAATTTTTGTGTTTGATGTTTCCTAATGTTTAGATTAAAGTTAGCTATTATTGGCAGAAATGCCACACTTGAGTTTTGTTTTTTTTTTTAATGTACACGACAGGAGGTACATGATGTCTATTTACACCATTACAGGGTTGTTATCTTTGGTCATTTGGTTAAGATGTTGCTGTAACAGTTTTCTCTATTGTGAAGTTACTATTTTTTGTGAGGGTTTTTAAGGGCTAGAGTTTGAATACGATTATGAGATTATAAGGAAATCTCTAGACCAATAGACTGCTTTGCAATAATGGAATGATCAGTTCTGCACTGTCCAATATGGTAGCCATTGCCACATGTGGCTATTGAGCATTTGAAATACAGCTAGCGCAACTGAGGAAATTAAAAGAATGCAATTTGAATTTGAAAAATTCCAGAGAACACCCTACCCTACCATATCCTAAAGAGATTTTTTTTTAAAAATATACCCTGGTTTTCTGAAATGCTTTGTGAAAAAAGAAGAGTACCATGGTCGAATAAGTTAGAGATCATTCTAGAGGGCATACTTGGAGAAACACAAGTGCTATATGCTGCCTTATTGGAATCTAAAGATGGTTTTTTCATTTGGCCTAGTGCTAAGTGTAGGTGAAACTGTCAGCTAATTATCTGAGTCCCCACAAAACTCTTTAACTGGTTGTGTAAATGACTTGCTGAACAACACAGGCAAGTGAGTGGTAATGGTGGGATTTACACGTAGGCCATTATTTGACTCCAAAAGCAGAAGTATTTCTGGTACACCAGAAATGATAATGGAGAAAAGGCTATTGAAGTTCAGATTGCCTCATGAGATTTTGTCTAAGGTTGATGAAGGCAAGACATGTTACTTAGTTTTGGATTCCGTGTTAGCAAAGCAAAAACAGGAAATGTTTAGTATTCACAGAATGTGGTCATCTCAGTCTTTCTAAGGGAATTAATATTAATATTAATGGCCCTCGTCTACTCACAGCATAGCTATCTGCGGATGTGTTTCTTTTCTATTTAAATAGATGAAATTCCAGAACAGAGTAGTAGGTTAATGCCTTAGTCAAAGTCACTCAGAGCAAATATTCTCATGCAAATATAGTTATCACAAAATGGTCTAAGTGTCTCTCAGAATCACACACAGTCAGTTGCTGAAGGGAATGTAGGATGGGTAGCAAGTCTGAGGGAAGGAGGCTTGGGTGGGGAGAGAAAGGCTAACAATATGCAGAGAAAAAGAAATCTTGAGCCAGAGAGTAGAGCCAGCAATTGGCTGGTTTGAATTAGAGAGTGAGCAGTGTACATTGTCTTCTTTCTTTTCCTTCAGTGGAAGTTCCTTTGGGAAGTCCTTTGCTGCGCCAGATTGGAGAAATTTCACTCCTGTAACTGTAACTGTTGTTTTGACTGGCTTACCCCAGCGGTTGAGAGCTGTAGTTTGAAGATTTTTCAAGCAAAGGAACTTTGTCTGGTTGATGAGTTCAAAATTCAGATACAATCTTGAAAGTGGTAACGAGTCATTATTGTTGTCTGAAGCTATAATTCTTGAAGGTAATTCGGTTGAAAAGCAGAAGTATTTGGGAGATTGATTTCATCCTCAATAAAAGTACATTTTACTTTCTTTCAAGGTACGCAGTGGAAGTTGTGACCCAGAAGTGCCCCCATAAGACATCACAGATGGCTATTTTCATGTGCTGCTTGGCATATGTTCAGGAAAGCCACAGGGGAAATTGGCTCTGAAATGCTTGTGCTTTAAGGTATATGCCGTGATACTTTGTAAGGATTCCTTTTCTTGCCAGATATAACATTCAGTTACCAACTGGAAGTGTAAAAGTTCATATTTTCAGGAAAATCTTACCAAGGAGTTTAACAGGCCTGCTTAATTACGGTCTCATTTTTTCCATTCTTCAGTGCCTACTTAATTTACCACTAGAGGGCATTGTTGGCAGTGATATCAAGGGAAAGCAAAACAAAGAGAATCTTGCCTAAATTTATTCTGAGATCTTTTTTCAATTTTCATTTTAGCCAGTAAAAAATAATGTACACTCAAAGGCTACTTTATTTACTATTTTGTTCTTATATTTCACACCCCAGATACTTAACTTCTAGACTTTCTTGAGGTGAGCTAATTTAATTAAAGATAAATCATTGCAAAGTTTTGTTCTAAATTTCTAACAAATTCTAAATCTAGAATCTGCCCCCCCCCATATTACACATTCTTGCAAATCCTGTTTTAGAAAGTTATTGAGCACTTGGGGACTCATCATTTTTTATTTCCGAAATCATGAAACAATTCTATTTTCCAATTCATACTTTTCTGATATTTGTCAGAGGATCTTGAAGTGGGAGGGGGCCAATTTGTTGTAATATATAAAGTTTCTCTTATATACTGACAGGCTGTCTACATCTAAAAATGATATAAGAAATTTTTTTCCATTTGGGGATAGCTATATTACTTATTGGATGTTCTTCATGCGAAGAGAAAAGTTAGCCTCTTCAGAATTTACTGTATTGGACAATATCCTTTACTTGCAAGTAACAGAATCCAAATCAGGCATGCTTATGCAGAAAAAGCAGACGAGGTGTGAGGGAATTTATTGCCAGGAAGCAGACGGATCATGGGCTGTGGCTAACATGAGATCTGGAAACTAGAGATTTGTCAGGACACACTCAGTCTCTTGTGTCTGCTTCTCTCTTTGTCATTACTTCATTCTGTTTGCTCTGCATATCAGTACTCTCTGCTTCTTGCATTCTCATGGCAAAATATACCATTTGAATGGGTAAAAATGACAAAAGATCTTTTGTTACCTAAGAGTAGACCATTCCAGCATTCTGGATGATACAGTATGTGAAATGATCAATGGTTCCCGCAGTCATGGCCTCCCTTGCACATCACCTTCACGGCGAAGTGGGTATCCTCGTTGGATGTCCTGTTGTGTGGATTTTCAGGCCTATGATTGAGGCACTCTACAAGCCCTTGATAGTGGTGCTGACGGAGGCTCTGCAGACGGGAAAGGCAAACATATACCTGAGATAATGTATCTAACCCTGTGAAGGTGAATGGTTGGCCTTTTCAAGATGGAGAGGATCCGTGTAGCTGACTTGCTACTAAGTGGCTGGTTGATTTCTCCAAGGAATGATGTCATATTGGGAGTTCAGTGTTGGTCCCTGTTGCTGAAAAGTTAGATATTCAAAGTCAGCAGTAGTTATTTGGCATTGGTAAGCAGGGTCTATGCTCATCCAAGTGAATGAGCAGCTCTACCATTGGGAAGATTTCCCTTTCAGCTCTCTTTCCAAGTCTAGCACAGAGATGCTCAAGCTTTAGTTTGCATTAGAATCATCTGGAAGCTTTTTTAAAACACCAATTGCTGGGCTCAACACTGAGAGTTTCTGATTTGTAGATGTGGGATAAGAATCAAGACTGCACTTCAAACAAGCTTCTAGGTGGTGTGGACATAACTAGTCTGGGGACTATACTTTGGAAATCATTGCTCTAGAGATTATAATATGCATCTTTAATTTACTACAGTCTTTGAGGACTATTTTACCATTTAATGAACAATGTAAAAAATCTCTAAAAGTTCCATTATTTATAATGGCCTTTCCCCCCTTTTTACCTTGTATTTTACTTCTACCTATATTATAAACTTTACTACACGTTATTGTTTTTATCACTTTGTTGCTTTAAATAGTCTCTAGTCTAAAAAGTTTTAAAAGAATTAATCTTTTATCTTTATCCATATCTGGAGCTCTTTGTTCTTTTTAAAAACAATTCCACATTTCCGTTTGGGATAATTTCCTTTCATGCTGAAGAACTTCTTTTAGCTTTTTTTTATATTGTAGATATGCTGATGAAAAATTCCCTCCGCTTTGGTTTGTTTGAAAATGTCTTTATTCCACCTTCACTTCTGAAAGATATTTTTACTGCGTAAAGAATTCTAGGTTGGCAGTTTTCTTTTACTTCTTTCCAGCACTTAAGAGATGTCATTTAATTGTCTTTTGGCTTTCACCTATATAATTGTTCCCTTGAAGGTGTGTCATTTTTCTTTGGCTACTTCAAAAACTTTCTTCTATCTTTAGTCTTAAGCAGTTACCTATACTGTTCTTGGGAGTTTTTTCTTTGTATTTATCCTATTTGGGATTCACTGAGCTTTTTGTATCTGTGGTGGTCTTTCATCAGCTTTGGGAACCTCTTGGATAGTGTCTCTTCAAATATTTCTTTTCTCCATTCTTTCTCTCTTCTTCTTCTAGGACTCTAATCACACATATGTTAGACTATTTGACAGTATCTTTTTCTTTTTAAAAAATTCCTTATCATACCCATGCTTCAGTTTGAATAATTTCTTTTGAGTTGTCTTGGGATTCACTGACTCATTCCATAAAATTATAATTTCCTATACTGTATAGTTCTAGCAAGTTCATTTGGTACTTTGTAAAGATTCCATTTCTCTGCTTAAATTCTTCATATTTTTAACCATTTTGTCCATCCTTTCCTCTATTTTATTTAATATATTTATAGTAGTTATTTTGATATGTCAGTTAATTCCGACCTCTGAAACATCTATATTTGCTTCTATTATTTTCTTGATTGCAAGTCACATTTTCCTGCTCCTCTGCATGTCCTTTTTTATTTTTAATTTTTAAAACTCTATACTGGACATTGTATAAAGAGATCTTAGATACTGACAGAGAGATATTTCTCTCCAGGTAGGGCACACTTTTTCCTGTATCAGGCAGCAAGGTTGAGGGGCTATTCACTTCACTTCTGTCAGGAATTGAGTTGGGATGGGAAACAGATTTAGTTTGCTGTAGTTCCCATCCAGTTTCAAATGTGTTGAGAATGAGATCTGTTCTGTGTTTAATACAGCTGTTCCCTTCTTTTTGGAATTTAAACACTTTGGAACTATGGAGATCTCTCTTTACCTTTTCAACCTAGTGCCCCAGCTTCACAAACTGCCCATCATTCATCAAAAGATTAGGTAAAGACTGACTGGTGGGGAGCACTGCTTATTCTTTTGTGGGGGGGGGTCCTCTAGACTCTAAGATATCACTCATGCTCATGTGGCTATTTTAGACTCTGTAAGATTCACTTTTTTCTCAGAAAAAGAGTTCCTCTTCTCTTGGCAAACTCAATCATCTACCTATCCCAAGCTCAGCAAATGCTACCAGGGAGGAAATGACTCTTCCCTATCTGGAATTTAATTCCTTTAGACTTCTTTGCATCCGTGTATGTTTTTATTGTTGTTGTTATTTGTTTGTTTAGTTTTGCAATTTCCCCTACTTGTTATAGTGAAAATTATGGCCTGCTACAGTCTTTTACATTACAACCTACAACAAAACTCATCTAAATTATTTGTAATCCCTATGAAAACCAGGCAAATTAGATATTTTCATCTTTATTTTAAAGATTAAGATGAAGCTTAGAGCAGAGCGCTTGCCTAACATTATCCAATTTATATGTAACAGAGTCGTCATCTCAGTGCAGGTTGAACTTTCCATGTCAACAGAACATGTGCCCACCTCCCTTCCCTGGCCTGCCCCTCCTGTCTTCCCACTATTATTGCAGTACTGTAAGGTGACTCAGGGAAAAAAAATGTTCTGTGGTCAAAACAAGCTAAGAAATGCTGTAGGCTATCTCCCTCTCTTTAAGATTCATTATATCAATCAGCGTGTTAAAAGTCACGTAAAAAACTTGTTTAATACAATGTTTTCTAAACTCATTTGACCTCAGCACTTTCCCCCTCCTCAGCACATAATATCTATTAACACTCCACAGGGCTAGAATTATGTGAAGTACATTTTGCACAAAATAGCACAACATTAGTCTGCCTCCCGGATTCTGCTGTTTGTGTCATCCTAAAAGGTCATTTATGCGTTATTTTATAACAATGCACCAAAGCATCTGACAGAAGACTACAATGTTAAATTTTATTAATTTTAATATTCCCTGTAGAGGAAACACACATTTGACTGAATTTTTGGAATAAATCTACTTAAATCATGCTTTCTTAAAAAAAGAAAAGGGTAAATATGAGAGAATAAACAGAGTTNTTTTATTTATTTATTTGACAGAGATAGAGACAGCCAGTGAGAGAGGGAACACAAGCAGGGGGAGTGGGAGAGGAAGAAGCAGGCTCACAGCAGAGGAGCCTGATGTGGGGCTCCATCCCATAACGCCGGGATCACGCCCTGAGCCGAAGGCAGACGCTTAACCGCTGTGCCACCCAGGCGCCCCTTAAGTCATGCTTTCTTNCTACTTAAATCATGCTTTCTTAAAAAAAGAAAAGGGTAAATATGAGAGAATAAACAGAGTTAGAATAATAAAATATATTGCTTTATTTAGAATATATTCTTACCTGAATTATGAAGCAAGTTGCTCTACCCACACCAGTCATGAGTCATTTTGCAGCATATAAAAATGCTACTTTTGAAGTATTTTATATCAAAAGGATAAGGAAGTTCAGCAACTGAGGAACTTAGAGCTGTCTATAAGGGGTCATAAAAACGGAAGTATTTTCACCATAGGGTAGATTTATGGGGTATCACTATCTTGCCTTATAATATTTTCCTGTGGATTTAACAGTGAAAGTTAAAGTAAAACTTATAAGATAGATTTGTTGCAGGAAATGCTCTAGGGTGTGTTAATTTGGTTGAGACTCACGTTATAAAATTTCTTATGAATTAAAAACCAAATTGGCCTCTACTGGATCTTCTGGAATAGCTACCCAATTCCAGAGTAGATGATTGTCCATCTTTTTTTGAGACAGGAGTCCTCTGTATGGTTTGAAATCCTCACGACCGTGATCTGCCAGGTGGGAAAGTTCAGTGTGTTAGGCTCAAATGCACCAGGTCGTCACTGTGTCCCAGGGCAGGGGGTATGCTCCTGACCCTGAATACCATATGTTAACTGAGAAACGTGTGACTACTCCTGACCAACAAATCACACTTCATTTTTGTCCCAATGTCCTATGAATAAATGCGGAATCGTGGTTCCTCTTACAGGGAATACAAAAAAATACAATGTTTACCTGAGAAAAATATAGTGACCCCTCACATACTCATAATCTTAATCAATTATCAACTCTTGGCCAGTGTTGTTTTATCTATACCTCTTCCCAGTTCCTTTGACCCCCCTCTCTTCCTTCCCTACCTGGATTATTTTAAGGCAAATCCTGGATATCTTATTTTAGGATGATTCTCTAAGGACTTTTTTTCCTCCCTGCACACTGCTTTTTTCTTAATAAATCTTTTATTTTGGAAGCATTTTAGGTTTACTCAAAATTTGCAAAGATAGTGCAGAGAGTTTCCATATACTGGGTATATACTCTATACCCAGTTTCCTGTATTAGTAACATTTTAAATTAGAATGGTACATTTGCCACAATTACTGAACTAATACTGATACATTTTAATTAACTAAAATGGTTAATTCAGATTTCCCTAGTTTTTGCCTTATGCCTATGTTGTATTCTAGGATGCTATCCAGAATAGTAAATTTAGTTACTGTTGTTTCCTTACACTCTTCTCGACTGTGATAGTTTCCTAAACAGTCCCTGTTTTTTGATGATCTTGGCAGTTTTGAGGAATACTGGTCAGGTGTTTTGTAGAATATTTCTTAACTGGTAATTCCAATTACTTAATTGGAAGCTACAGAAGTAAAATGTCATTCTCATCATATCATATCAACATGTACTATCAACATGACTCATCACTGCTATTAACCTTGTTCACCCGGCTGTGGTAGTGTTGTCACGTTTTATCACTGCGAAGTTACTCTTTTCCCCCAGTATCCATACTCTTTGAAAGGAGTATGTCATGTGCCACTCACATTTAATGAGTGGAGAATTATGCTTCACCTTCTTGAAGGGAAATATCTACATAAATTATTTGAAATTCTTCTGTGAGGAGATTTGTCTATTTTCTCCCATTTATTTATTCAATCATTTATTTATATCAATGTGTCATCATGGATATTTGTATAATGAGTTACAAACCAATACTAACTTATTTATTCTGTTGCTCAAATTGTTGCAGCTTTAGCCATTGGGAGTTCTTTCAGTTGATGTCTGTGTTCCTTTGACATACTGCCATCACTGTGGGGCTTTTATTTGTTTGTTTAAGCGCTTCCTTACGATGCCTCAGGCCTGTCTGATATGCTTCCTGCCCCAGCCCTAGAATCAGTCATTTCTGGTTTTAATTAATTAATTAATTAGTTATTGGAGAACTAAGATCTAGGCTCTATCTGTGTTTGTTAGGACAGGGGTGTCACTGCTTCAAGATTCAGCTGACAGAACAAGGAAATGTATGTTTATATTTATAAGTATTTCTATATATAGCCATTTGTATATTAAGCTAAAATGAATCATACAGATGTCTCAAACTCAAATTCATTACCACATAGATCATTCCAGTCTTTTCCCCTTTGCAACCTGTCCTCCACCAGTGAGAATCCTGGCTCTCACCATCTGCCACCCATGTACACAATAATTTAATTCCAGTATATACATATAGTGGTTTCCAAATCATTTACCCAGACTCCATGGGAAAGAACTTCATCAATTAAAATATAGTTCTCATGTGCAATTTCTTTTGCTTCCAGTCTTACAGACTCCACTCATTTCTGAAGTTATTTAGGTCAGCTCCTCATTCTTCTACCCATTTAAGAATTTCTAAAATCCAAAATAGCACAAAAACTATAACAAAATAAAACAACCCACAGAACCATTCTTATCCCCCAATAATTAATAATTGCTAAATATCATAAAATATTTAGTCAAAGTTCACATTTTCTTCTATCATCCAATATATGTTTTATTTTATTGCTGCCTTGTCTGAGTCACAATATAAACAAGTCTCACCCATTGAATTTGGCTGATAGAGCTCTTAAGTTTCATTTGCTCTGCAGGTTTTCTGCTCTCATTTTTTTTTTTAAAGATTTTATTTATTTATTTGAGAGAGAGAGGGAGAGGGAGCATGAGCAGGGGGAGGGGCAGAGGGAGAAGCAGACTCCCCTCTGAGCAGGGAGACTACTTGATGCTCAGTCCCAGGCCCCTGGGATCATGACCTGAGCCAAAGGCAGACACTTAACCCACTGAACCACCCAGACACCCCTCTGCTCTCATTTTTCTGTTGCCATTTTTTTTTTTTGAAAAATAAAAGGTTTATTTGTTCTATAGAATTTTCCATATTCTGATTTCACTAATATTTAATATCTTAACTTCCTCTGTATTTCCAAAATTCAATATTCCTGTTATTTGTATTTCTTGTAGTTTTTTATTTGGATCCAGAAGCTCGAGCAGATTTGATGTGAGGAGGATGCTAATGTTTCATAGGCAGTGTTGAGTATGTAGGCACCTAATATCACATATCTTTCTTTTTGTGATGCTAAAACTGATCAATGTGTTAAGATATTTTCAACTCAATTATCTCAACTCAATTATAAAGTCCACCATCAGCATTTTACCCAATCATTTTAGCGATCATTGATGATTATTGCTTAGATTCACTTTCCCTCAGGGCTTAGAAAATAGTGATATTCTAATTGAGTCATTTTTTTTGCATTTATGCTTTTTAAGTATTTAATGGTTGAACGTTATTCAACCGTTGGTTTCCATGAAACACAGTTTATACAGGAATGCCTGATTCTTTCACTTTATTGCTTCAGTTTTCAACATAATAAATTGACCCTCTAGTAACCCTTCAAGGTGACCAATTAGGTTACAAATTTTTTTAGTATTATTATAAATTCATGATTTTCATATAATTTTATGTTTCCATCTATTGTTATTAATTGTAAAAATTAATTTTGATCCTCAGAGTTCCTCTTTATTGCCCCTTGGGAGACTCTTCAATTGTCTGTGTCTTTTTGACTTGAATCTGATGTTGATAGTTTCTTTGCTTTGATTCCAAGCTCATCCTGTACATTCCTGTCTCAGATCTGGAATAAGCCATTTTTCAATGATTCTTGGTTCCTTTTAGTAGGAAATAGTACTTAGAGATCTGGGCTCTAGGATGGTACAGTGCCTAGCTTGATCATTATTTCCAGGTCTTTTTAGTGGGCGTAGCTAGGAGATGTAAACTCTCAAAAGAAAAAAATACATCATCAGTTTATACTGCCAATTTGAATTTAGCATTGCATGGTTTTTACTCAGCTTCCTTTATTTTATAATTACATTTCCTATGCTAAAAACCTTGATTCCAAGTGAAAATAATGTAATTTATTATTTGAAAGGAGACAGACCCATAAGAAAACATACTCTGCGATTTCATTTATGCAAAGTAAATAACAGTAGCTTATAGTATTCAGAAATTAATGCTTAGGAGGGAACACTATAGAGAAAAACAAAGATGTGATTATCATAGAGTCAGGATGGTAGCTAATTTTAGAAGAAGAGGGGGGCTGAGCTTGGGGAGAAGCACTTGAAGAGCTTTTGGCTTGCAAGCAATGTTTTCTTCTTGACTTGGGTAGTGATTACAGGGGTGTCCATTTTAAAATAGTTCTTAAATTGATCATATATGCTTTATGATTTTTCTGTTGCATTTTCCCCTCCCACTTTTAAAGTGAAACACAAAACAAAAAATAAAACAAAACAAAATGGACATATTGACAAAATCATGTCTCCTGATTTCTTCTAAGAAGTCACAGCTATATGTAATCTGTGTCTGACTCCGAGATGGAGAACTGCCCGGGGCCCATACCAGAATCAAATTGAAGGGTGGTAACAGTAATCATTGAAGAGAAAGCACCCACTGCAGCCTAGGAATCATAATATATTCATTTATTCATTTATCAATAAATGTTCATTGAGTTCTTCCTGTGTGGTGGACACTGGTGTAGGCACCGGCAGTAATTAGATGAATAAAATAGGGTGTTTGCTCTGAGAAGGGGTTGGGGCTGGTAATACTCATCTAAATAAATCAGTACAATAAAATGTGGATTCTATGACAAATGTCTTTATAGCACACAGTGGGGGAAATGGGTAAGGATTCAGGTAAAGATAACAAGCACTCTGTTTTTTTTTTTAAAACCAGATAGAAAATTATACAGGAAATGAAGAATTCATAAAAATCTTTGCAAGTTAAAGGACTCAAGATATCTTCGTAGAAGGTCTATTGATATTTAAAACCTGTTTCCTATGGGGGACCTGGCTGCCTCAGTCAGAAGAGCACGTGACTCTTTTTTTTTCCTTTTTTTTTTTTTTTTTTTAAGATTCTGTTTATTTATTCGACAGAGGTAGAGACAGCCAGCGAGAGAGGGAACACAAGCAGGGGGAGTGGGAGAGGAAGAAGCAGGCTCACAGCGGAAGAGCCTGACGTGGGGCTCGATCCCATAACGCCGGGATAACACCCCGAGCCGAAGGCAGACGCCCAACCGCTGTGCCACCCAGGCGCCCCAAGCACGTGACTCTTGATCTCAGGGTCGTGAGTTTGAGCCCTATGTTGGGTGCACAGGTTACTTAAAAATAAAAAATAAAAAACCCCCAAACTGTTTCCTACTACTCTTTGAACCATAAAAGAGTGAAAGCAATTAGGATCTGAAGTTTCAGAAAATGGGAAACTTTGTTTACATGTCCATCTCAGTATAGTGTGGAAGGCTCTGAGTGGAGGAAGGCACATCTGATCTATTCGTTTTATAAGTGCCAAGGGGGAACTAATATTTACTCATTCTCCACAAGAAAAATCTGATGTTAGAATCTGCATTAGTTATCTAAGGTAAGAATGATGACTTTTAAGAGCGACATTTAGTTTTACAGCATTGCTCTAACAGCATCTCAAGAGCTGGATTTGAGTGCTGGGAAGCACTGAGTAACGATATACCTCCTCTTTCTAGGAAGACTAAGTACTTTTCCTGATGTGTCACTTAGCTAGTGAGTGATAAGGCTAGAGACAGACCATAGGTCTTTGGACTATGGATTTAGTGGCTTTTCTACCAGACCCTGATACCACCCTGTTTTTTGTGCCCTTCAGCATTAGGTCAAAAGACAACATAACATTTTATTTGGCAACTTAGAAAGATATGGGAGATGCTTACTTAAGAGAGAGGGAAGCTTACTTTGTTAACAGTCAGCTTTGTCTCATAGAGAGAAGAGGTGATCCATGCCCCTTGGTAAGAAGAAAGTTTCTGTCCCTGGGGCTCCCTGGGTAGCTCCTTGCTGATTCAGTCCCATGTGATGAATGGGGCAGTGAAGCACTTATTTAGCTGTTTTTTTTTTTTTTAATCTGGCTAAGAAAAAAATGATGACTGAAGTAAAAGAACTGCATGTCTGGCCTTTATAAAATAAAAGTGTTCCAGATTTTGTCTTAGCATTTCATCTTATTTCCATTCCTTTCTATGCCAGACCCTGTATCTGGAGCTGAAAGACCGATTTTTCATATCCCAGACTCCATTTCCAGCAGAGTTTTGGACTCAATTTAAGTAATGATAGCGAGATGCATTCATGTGATATTTAGAAGGTAAAGGAAGGTTCTCCAAGCATCAATGGCAGGTGTGTGAACTTCAGCAGTCGTGGGTTTTTATAATTAATACACTTCCCTGCCAGTTACCCTCATCCGGGCAGCAGGCAGCTCTGACTTTCAGCTGTGGTTATTTCTGGACCACTGGGCAGCAGCTCTAGGCTTCCTGATTCTCTGGACCGAAACTCTAGCTAAATACTGAAAGCTGGTGGTCCCTCACTCCCTGTAATTTTCGCTCCTAGCCTTTTCAGTCATTTTGAAATCACCTGATTCTATGCACTAATCCTTTTTCCTTGAAATACGCAGAACAGATTCTGTTTTGCTGACTGAACTCTGATTTAAAAAGTTGCAACCTATGATCTAGCAATTGCACTATGAGGTATTTACTCAAAGAATACAAAAATACTAGCTCAAAGGGCTACAGGCACCCTGATATTTATAGCAGTATTATCAATGAGAGCCAAGCTATGGAAATAGCCTGTGTTTGTCGACTGATGAATGGATAAAGAAGATGTGTTATATATATATATATATATCATGGATATTACTTGGGCATAAAAAAGAATAAAATCTTGCCATTTGCAATGAGATGGATATAGCTAGAGAGTATAATGCTAAGTGAAATAAGTCAGTCAGAGAAAGACAAACACCATATGATTTCACTCATATGTGGAATTTAAGAAACAAAACAAATGAGCAAAGGGAAAAAAGCAGCAAACCAAGAAACAGACTCTCAGCTGTAGAGAACACACTGATGATGATTACCAGAGGGGAGGTGGGTGGGGAATGGGTGAGATAGGTGATGGGATTCAAGAGCGCACTTGCCGTGACAAGCACTGGGTGTTGTTTGGAAGTGTTGAATCACTATATTGTACACCTGGAACAAATATAACACTGTGCGTTAACGAACCAGAATTAAAATAAAAACTTAAAAAAAAAAGTCGTAATCAGAGTGTCTATGTCTGAAGTTCAAATGGTAGGACCAGTATGTCTCTGATCGCAAAGACAATGGGAAGATACCAACTAAGTTGTAGAACAGGAAAAAAAATCACATGTTTTTATTTAAAAATGAAAAAAGAACAGAAAAGTCATAACTACCAACATTTTGCTTTGTCTTTTTTGGACCTTAAAGACAAGGCTAAGCCTACTTTAATCTTTTTCACCCCTCTACCCCCACCCCACTGACATCATTTCCCACCCTCTTCCCCTTTTCTTCAGAGCAACCACTATATTGGGCTTGTTCATGTGCTTCCAATCGATATTTTAAATATAAATACGCAGAAATATTCTATGCATTTAAAAAATAGCATCATATGCACATATTCTCCATTTTGTATATTTTCCTCAGCGTCACATTGTCGAGACTGATCCATGTTAATATATGCAGACCTAGTGCAATTGCTTCAACCGCGTCCCGGCATTATTCCACATTGCATTACTATGTTCCCTATTAGACTGTATCTCATTTTTATGCTATCATTCAAACAATGACATAATGAGCTCCTTTTGTTTTGAATGCTTTCTGAACCTTGAATTTTAGGGAAGCTAAGGCAACATACATACCTAAAAATATATCTTCTCGTTCCTTGGTATTTTCTTATAAGAAAACTACTTAATAGTGATACGCTCCACACATTCTAAAAACTGACAAAAGTCTGATTTTAAATGATCAAACAAAACAGATAGTTGAGAGGAAAAAGCTTTCCTTAAATTCTCTCTCTTCTGACCCTATGAAATCATGGAGACAGAAAAGAACTGTCAGTGTCAATGATTATTCGCGAGTCTCTTGGCTTTTAAATTGTGCCATTGCAGTACTTGCTTTAAAGTACCTTGTGGGTCCCTATCAAAGAGCAGCAACATGAAACACCTCGCCTCATTTGGACATCCATCCCCTTTGCTTAGGCTCAATGTCAGTTTCTTTCTCCCTGGTAAAGTCCCCGGCAGTACCGAAACCAATGTTGGGGCATAAAATCTAGTAAGTGTGACAATGACCCTTAGCGACGGTCCAGTGTAGTCCTTAACAAGAGTATTTAGTCTTTCACTTGAAAGGCATGTTTCATGCAGAGAGATATGCTTTGCAGAGATAAAATTCCAAGAGGGTTGAAATGAGTCATAGTAGTTGATTAGTCTGTGATGGTGACGAGTCATAAGAACCAAAACATTTTGCAAAGTGCTTGGCGGATACCCAAATGCTCTGGCTTGAACCGCTGAGATATGACATTTTGGAAAATGGGAAGAAAACTGTGATATCTTACTATCTTCCCATGGAACATGTTTGTCAGCCGCTTCGAGTCTGACTTTCATTTTTGCACATATTGCTCCCTTGACTTGAACACCCACTCTAATGCTACCACTCCGACTTGCGAATTCCTATTACTCATTTTTTGAGATCCTCCTCAGCCCTGAAGTTTCCCTGAGGCACGGCTACTCACCGTCATCGCTGAGCCCCACAACTGTGGGTTTCTCTGCTATTAGACCATCTGTCATGTGATATTGTAATTTACCTGTCCCTAAATTTATCTTCTTCACCACTCCTCTGGAGCAGAGACCTTGTCTTTGTTGTTCTTTTGTGCTTAGCACTTGTAGCACAAGGTAGAGTTCAACTCACTTTTGTTTCTTTGTTAAATGGGCGTTTCTGTTTATGTAGGCACTATGAGACGCTAACAGCTAACAATGCTGTTCCAGCAGTAACAGTTAATGCTTACTGTTTCTTCTGTGTTGGGCACTGTCTTAATTGCTTTTGTTGTATTATTTCATTTAATCTTCTAATACCATCCAGAATGTAAGACTATAATCCCTTTTATAGATAAGGATGCTGAAGCACAGAGAGGTTAAGTAACTTGTCCTAAGTCACACAGCTACTAAGTGTGGAGTTAGGAATTACACTCAAGCATTCTGACAGCAGAGGCTGCATGCTTAAGCACCGTGCTATATTGCCTGTATTTTATCCTAGGAAGAGACTCTAAAGATAATTTTAATGGGACAGAATATAATTTCATTAAAAAAAATTTAAAATGGCAGTCACCAAAAGAGAATGTCTCAGGATTAAGTTGAAGGCTATATTTGATTGAGTCAGAGCTATTCCTATTTGCCTTGAGGAAGTCTCTGATATACTGTGTAGTAAAGTAAGGAAACTAAATTGTACAGTAACTATATAGTGTGATTCCTTGTAAATTAGAAGAAAATGCTGGAAGGCTCACACATGCTGGAACTCTTCCTTTCACAAAGTATACTTGCAGGCCAGGCTGAAAATGTTATGACACAGAAAGGGACTAAGGCAGGAGGGTGAGCTTATTAATTTTCCTCTTCTTTGCATTAGTTCACTGCAACATTATTTCAGTGGCAACATGTCACTTATTAATATTTTAAGGGAAATTTAAAGAAAAAAATAATATAGTTACATATACCACGTGTAAATGTGGAATGTTTTTCAAATATACTGTATTAATATTTGTATACATTTAATAAAACCTGAATATATTTTATATATGATTTGGAATGTTATCATTTAACTTAATATATTATGAGATATTCCCCAAGTTATCAAGTATTCTGAGAAATGCATTTTTATGGAGACATTCAGTATTTCACTGTGTGGATAGGTCAGAGTTTATACCTAACCAAATACTTTGTTGTTGGATGTCTAGGATGTTTTAGATAAGGCTTCTTGTAGAAGTTTCCCTTTTCTTTTTCAAAAAAATTATAGAATTTAGAGGGATAGAGAAGGCTTTGAGGGATGGTCGAGTTCATACCTCCATTATCCTTTAATCATCCTTTTAAGTGGGACTGAGACTAAGTAGAATCGTAGAAGGGATTCATTCTGTGCCATTTCTTTTATTCCTCTTCTTGCTCAGGTGCCCAGTGCCGTCAGCCTCCCTCTCTCTCTGTGTGTTGCCCAAAGAAATTATAAAAGCCTCATCTCTCTGGTTTTAATAATCATAGCAGTGACAATAGTAGGTAGGGCATATGGGCCTTACCCTGTACCAGGTTCTAGCTTAAATACTACATTCATTTTAACTTATTTAATTCTTGCAGAGCCTTCTGAGGTAGATACCCTACTGTCTTCCCATTACAGATGAGATGGAAACAGAGAGTGGTTAAGGTAATTGTTTACTTTCACATAGAGTTAGTAAGTGATGGAGCCCGGATTGGAGCCGGGGCATCCAAGATTCTAGAATCTGAGCTCCAACCACTGTGCTAAAACAGAGGATCCCCAGGATAAAGACGGCAAGGAAGTTCCATTCTGAGCCCTACTTGCAATCACTGGGAATGGCTGCCTGGAGCTATGTACTGAGAAGGATTTGGAGGGTGTATCTGGATTTAGAAGAGAAATGCGCCACGATGTATGAACAATGTCTCCCTTATGTGAAAGGGTGGAGTGATTGCATATTTCCCATCTGCCTTATGGTTTTCATTATGCTAGAATTAGGGATGCAGTGATAAAGCTCTAGAGATTAAAAAAAAAATTCTGTAGGCAGAATAGAGTTAACAGTTACTGTTTCTGCAGGAGGGAGATGAGAGGGCAGAGGTTAGGGCTATGACAGGCCTTGGAAATCACACTTTTGGTCTACCCCCCTCCTGCCAACTGGCATAGAGCCAATGACTCCATATGCATTTCAAAGTTGCTATTTTCATATTTGTTAAAAGAAATTGCCTCTTTCATTCTGTTTGTCTCAGTTGAAATAAAAACAGAGGGCAGTGGGAAGCACAAAGAGTTTGGAGAAAGAGAAATGGGCTCGTGTTTTTGGCTGCAGCGAATTAACCGTTTTCTTGTGTAGCACATACTAAACCTCCCCTAACCTCGATTTTCTCATCTGGAAAAATAAATCTTACTTTTTAAATTGTCATGGAGATTAAATCAGATAATTGTATGGGAGATGACATATGTTGAGGGCGAATGTTTCCTCCCTCTTTCTTTCATACTAATTCACACACTTTATCCCTTTGTATTTATTTCTCCTTTACTTCTGATGGAGACCATTTACGAAAATGTTTAATAGCTTTGATTTTTTTTCCCTTGATTTTGGTTATATGGAAATATCCTTACCAAGCTTTTTGTTATGGAGATCTCAGATATTAGCACCCAAATAAAGATCTTTCTAGTGCTTGGTGACTACACAAAACTGTGTAACGGGTTAGTTTAGTGCTTGCTTGTTCACGAATTATATTTTAAGAGGTATTATAGAAAGCCCATCACTCTCTCCTACATTCATAATGCCACCACTTTCCAAATCACTCAAGGCAGAAACTCAGGGGCCGTTATATTCACTCACTTTTGATATGGATAACTTCTCTGATACACTAAGTGTTTCTTCAGCAGTGCCTACCCTGTTGTCAATCTCATTTGTGCAGGCAACTTTTTTTTTTTTTAAGATTTTATTAATTTGAGAGGGCACAAGTGAACACAAAGTGGGGGGAGTGGCAGAGGGAGAGGGAGAAGCAGGCTCCCCACTAAGCAGGGAGCCTGATGTGGGGCTTGATCCCAGGACCCTGGAATCATGACCTGAGCGGAAGGCAGACGCTTAACCAACTGAGCCACCCAGGCGTCCCTGTGCAGACAACTTTGCATACCTTTGAGAAGGACATAACTGGGGGGCTGGCCCCTGGCTGCCACCTTGGAACTTGGCTTTGGAATGTTCCCCACATTGATAAGGGTATTTGCCCATTGGGGACCCTGCTGTACCAGCTTGCCTCGACCTAGATTAATTGCACAAATGTTGCATTTTCGTGAACACCAGCTTTCCTGCTGGGAGTCTGGATTTTGGCAGTTAGTGTGCCAAACCCCAGACTTTTGAGTCGTAAGCAGGCTTCAAGAAATGCTGATTTTTGTTGGGAGGAAGGAGCATGTTCTGTGTGACTGTTCCTCCACTCCTTACCCCCTCCAGCCCCAAAGGGAGAATTTTAGAAGTCTGTGCCTGAATTCCTGCAGCCTCCACCTTGTGTGTCTTCTTCCCTTGCAGTGCCTGCTAAGTATGGTTGTGTTGTAATAAACTATAGCTGTGATTACACTCCCACTGCGGTAATGAGCCCTCTGAGCCAGTCTAGTGAGCAATCCAACATGTGGGTGGGCCTGGGACACCCGAAAAACCATCCATTGTACTATTCATGCTTTAAAGTTTAATTTGAATCTTTTTCATATCATCCTTGTCCCCTCTTAACAAGCTCAATCTTTTCTCTACCTTCTTGAACATATGGAATATATTTATTATAATTGCTTTAATGTCCATGTCTATTAATTCTATCATCTGTGTCATTTCTGGGACTGTTTCCCTTGAATGATTATTTTGGTCTTCTCATAAGGGCTTGTATTTGCCTGCCTTTTGGCATACTTCGTAATTTTTTATTGGTTGCCAGATATTTTACCTTGTTGCTTCTTGGATAACATTCCTTTAAATATTCTTGAGCCTTTTTCTGCAGTTAAAATACTTGAACATAGTTTGATCCTTTGGAGGCTGTCTTTTGAGCCTTGTTAGGTGGAACCAGAGCAGCCTGTTGGCCCGCAACCAAGGTGGTGAGCGCTCTTCTGTGTTCACTGTCTGATGCCCTGCTTATTGCGAGGTTTTTCCAATCTGCCTGGTGGAAACACAAAGTACTCCCAAGTCCTGTGTGAGTCCCAGGAATTGTCCTGTTTCTTGAGGTGGTCCTTTCTTGGCTCTGAAAGTTTCTTCACATGCATGTACTGAGCAGTATTTAGTTTAAGATGCAAAAGAAATGCTCAAGAAATTTCTAGAAATTTCTCTTTGTGAGGCTCCCTCCTCTTCATTCAGCTCTGTCCTCTTGTAGCTGCCTTGACCTCCCCAAATTCTCCACTCTGTCTCCTCAACTCTGGGAGACTGCTGGGCTTTGTTTGGGTGTTGAGGCCTGGAGACTAGGCGGTGAGTTAGGGCGGTCATGAAACTCCCTTGTCTGTGCTCCTTTTCTGCAGGACCGCTTCTCTCTACTGCCTGTTGTCTGGTGTCTAAAAACCACTGTTTTGTATATTTTGTTCATTCCTTTTTAGTTTTTAAGGTGGTAGATCTAGCCTGTTACTCCTTCATTGTCAGCAGTGGATCTCCATCCCTCCAAGCTATTTGAATCATGAAGGAAAGGGTCTTAACTTCTCTGGGGACAATGGCTGGCACACAGTAGATAGTCAAACATTAGCTGCTGAATGACTAACTCAGCAAATAACTGGTCTCCTGAACTTTACTATAAAGTTAAAGACACAGAATTATTCTTCATTCACCAGACTAGACACTTATTAGTAAAATGTCAAACAATTGTATTTAGATCTATGCAGACTTGAGGTAAAATCCCTGCTCTGGCATTTAGTAGCTCTCTGACTTTATGCCTTTTTCCCTTCTGAGGATAACAAGTGGCTTCCCGGGCAGGCAGGAGAATTAACCAAGAGGTGGCGTGTGTAAAGTGCACAGTAAGTTCTGCGAGAAGGTGGAAGCCCGTATTATTCTTAGTGTATTGAACGGGTGACCTTGCATTGATATAAGACTTTGTAATTCGTGTGCTTTTCATATCGGTATCTTACATAATCCTAACAATATATTTTCTCCCAAATAGTTACCTAGATTTAATATAAAGCAAACAAGGTTCTTACGAAAGAGGAAAAAAAAATAAAACGAGCTAATATTTGAGTATCTGGAGACTTGAGAGCAGAGCTCTGCTTTACGGCGGGCTCCTGAACGTCACACTCTTTCCGGTTTGAACAACAACATCGAGCTCGCGTGACAGACTTTGTCTCTCAAGTTTTTAACTTGCTTTTCATCTACCCGTGTATGCCGAAAGCTGTTTTTCACAGACTCCCCTTTGTACTCACCTTCTGTGATATAAGGCCTAAAATTAATATGATGTGCTGCCCTGACAGCTGGTAAAATTGGGGAGGTCTTGAATGGCTGAACTGTCAGTTCTCCTCCCCACTCTGCTCTCATCGATAAGGCCCCTGCGCCAAAGCGCCCTCCTTATCAAGGGGACCAGGCACAGTTTCTGCTTATCCCTCACTAATGGGTTTTAGTTTCTTGCCAGCCTGTGGAATTATTCAAACAAGCCAATCATATCTGAACCAGAGGGCGCCCCACCCTCTTGACACTATAAAGCCTGCCTCCCACAGCCCCTGGCTATTCACACGCATCCATGTGGCCCTGCGTGGGGTGCTGTGTCCTCCTTCCCTAGACTGTGAGGGTACGTGTCAAAAAAGCTGCTTTTGACCTCATCTGTCCAATGTTAGGTGTCAGGGGTTTGGCCATCCTCGGAACCCTGGGATGGGAATCTCCCCTATGGCAGTGGGGTGAATGGGCAGTGACTAAACACCATCCTTGTCATCCCCTGCCCCTCCTCCCCTCACTTTTCTGTGCTAGTGGGGACGTGTGGAGGCAGTGCCTTCAGATCCACTCCGTTGAGCAAAGGGATCAGGATCTGAGAGGAGAAGGAAAGGGCAGGGAGAAAGAAGGCATTTAAAAGTATGTTTGCTAACCCTTTGAAAGCTCTGGGAATTTACAGACAACAGATCCCATAAGAGGTTGGGGGAGGGGACATAGGAGCCAAACACAGCTTCTCCTGCTTGGGCTCTCCCGCACCCTGGCAGAGTGTGGCAGGATGGGGTGTTCTTCCTCTGCACTCTTGTCTTCCCTTCATCCTCACCCGTGATGGGGAACAAGTCTTCTAATCTGATTACATATCCAAATTACGCTGTGAGAGGTCCATATTAGGAAGAAGATTTGCTTGTTTAATAACTTCTTTGGTCAAGAGTCCCACTGAGAATGTTGGAAGCCACTGTTACAATCCCCAAATAAAACCAGGAGCTATGGTCTGGTTGGCTTTGGGGAGATGGTGGGTGGGAAGAATGGACCAGACTTGGAGGAAGTGTTAGTACAGTGTTCTGTTGGGACTGACGTATTTCAGACTATAAAATATAATTCCCACCAAACTTTTAAGTAATAATAATATAACGAGATGAAAGAAAAAGAAATATACTATGTAGTTCTGACTATAGTTTATTTCTCCACAAAATTCCTAATGTTAAACCTGTTAAATTAAATAAGTTAGGGAGCCAGAAGTTAAGTTCAGTTAAAAGGAGAAGTTGATGAATCTGAACAGTTTCCATAGACAGCTGATTTAGAAATCTTCCTCCCAGCTGTAATTAGTATGGCTGTTTTAGCTCGGGAAGCTCTCGCTCCATCTTGACTGAATCGGAATGGTCTCTCCGAGAGGGGGAGATAAAGAATCCTACTTTCTTATATCTGCTGAACAGTCTGGGAACAGCACAACTAATACATAAGGACATGGTTACATACATTATCTCATTGAATCCCCATCACGGCCCTACAAGGTGCTGGCTGTGTGACTTCGGGCAAGTTGCGTAAACTCTCTGAGTCCCATCTATAAAATGGGAGGGGTGACAATACCCATCTTGTAAAGTGTTTGTGAAAATTAAAGGATAGAATCAATGTGAAGCACTTAGGTCAGTTCCTAGTGTACATTAAGTGTGAAAAGTAGCAGAATGTGTTGCCCCAAAATATGCCTCTTTGGCATAAGGTTATTTTGAGAAAGTGCAGACACAGGGGAAACTCTGAAAACACAGTAGAAGGGAAATTTACATTAGAAAGGGGCCTGTACCAGGAAGACAGCTAACACCAGACAGAACTTTTTCACTTGAGAGATTTATCTGCATGGCAGGGCCAACTCTGTTTACCATTTTCTCTTCTTCTCTTTGAAGCCCCAGCCCTCTGTCCCTTTCCTTAGCTCAGGAGGGTATGTAAGCAAGCCTCAATTGTCTGGCACCTTTCTAAATCTCATCTTTGTGGAGCTCCTGCCCATATGAACCTAAAATGTTTTTTCCCCCCTCCTGTTAATCTTTTCTTACAGGGGGTTGTCTCAGCCACAGAATGTAGAAGGGTAGAGACAAAATTATTTTCCCTCCCCTACAACTGCTGGAAGTATTAGCTGGTAAAAAGCTATGCTATTTTTATCCCTAGCTGTCTAGGGAAAATGTTTACAGACTAGGGATGTGAAAAATACTTGAAATTTTAGAAGCACTCAGAACATCAAACATTCTCTCCCTGGGCCTGCATTCGAGTGCAGGCTCGGATCAGTGCCGGAGGCAGGCGTGTTACAGCCGGCCCATGTCTCTGACCGCCAGGCATGTTCGCCTCTTTCGCCCGAGGCAGGCGGTAGGCAGTGCAGTATATGGTACAACACTGGCCGCCCTGGACTGGGGGGCTAGATTGCTTGTATTTCTTTTTTTTTTTTAAGGTTTTATTTATTTATTTGACACAGAGAGAAAGGCAGCGAGAGAGGGAACACAAGCAGGGGGAGTGGGAGAGGAAGAAGCAGGTTCCCAGTGGAGGAGCCCGATGTGGGGCTCGATCCCAGAACGCCGGGATCACGCCCTGAGCCGAAGGCACAAACGACTGAACCACCCAGGCGCCCCTAGATTGCTTGTATTCTAATCCCAGCACTGCCAATTAGTAGCTGTGTGACCCTGGGTGTTTAGCGAACCTCCTTGTACCTCAGTCTGTCACCTGTACACTGAGAACAGCGGCACCTACCTCAAGAGGACCGTCGTGGGGATTAAAGCCGGGGTCGGTGGCCTGGCTTGTCGTGAGCACTCGTGACTGAAAGCCGGGACCTGCTGATGAAGAGCATCCGAGCAGAGGACTGCTTACGTAGGCCGTACTGCAGAATACAAGCAGGTGTTACCCAGGAATTCCGACCGCTGTCACGCGGAGGACTCTCCGAAAAGGATGGTTTGGGTGGTTCGACGGCTTGTACGGACGGAGTATGATTTACAAGGCACCGTGCCCGAGCACTTTTCCAGTTTGTACTTATTTAATCTTCATGATGATGCCATAAGATAGGCACTGTTGCTCTTCGCATTTGACAGAGGAGGAAATGGAGGTGCATAGACGCTAAGCACGCAGTGCTCCAAGCAGCAGGCAGGACTACGGTAGAGGGCCCCGTGGATGTGGCGGGGGCGCGGAGCTCACTCAGCCATAGGGCGCACATGCTGGGCGCTGGGCTTAGAGCAGGAGCCAGCAGCCTGGTCTGGGGGGGTGGGTATGCTAAACCTTTGCAAATCCCCTTGTTAGCAGAGGGGGTGGTAAGAGCGTGCAGAGCACACTTCCTCCCTGCTCGCCTAGAAGCCCCTGCCGCAAGAAGCCACTTCACTGCTCCTATTAGCAGAGGACAGGTCAGAGGAACGCTTTCCTGAAACTCGGGTACCTGGCATTCGTGCAAACTGAAAAAAAATAAGAGAGGAATGGAATGGCTTTGTGGGGAAACATGACTCTTAGCACAACCCAGAGGTGAGGCAGAGATGCCTTCTGGCCAGAAATATCCATCCTACCACCTGTCTGAAAACTCTCTTTCCAGAATTCCCTGTTTAGCGAGGGAAAGACACAGGGAACGCGTTCAACTGTCCTCAGGTCACACTAATTCCCAGTTAATCCCTCAGAGTCGCTGTTTTATGTGTATTTGACGAAAAGATTGAATTTAATCTCTTCCAGCTGAGAACAAGAAAGGGAAAAAGAATACGAAGCTAAATGGTGTGTTTGGGGGTGACATGGAGTGGGAGTAAGGATGGGGGTGGGGATCGAGCGTAGGGGATCTGAGAGAGAATCCGGGCACTGCTTGCTTCCAATTTCTCTTAAACCAGCCTTGGAAATGCCATTCAGGGGGACCTCAAGGGATTCTTTGGCATGGATGTTTGTAGAACGCTGACCCTCAGGAGAGGGCATGCAGGAGTATTGTCTCTTTCATCTTTAAAAACACTTTACTTTCTATTCAGCAGCTGCCCTATGGCAACTGAAGTTCCCATCAGTCAAGCAGACATTAAGTGGCTTCTTATATAAATACTTACAGAGTTCTGACTTTGCAAGGCTCTCTGAAAAGCATTCTGTTTCTTATAAGTTCTTTGAAGTTTTCTATTGGCTCCAGCAAGTGTGTGCAGATCTGCCCACAGACGGACATACTCCTGTGCAAATAACTCCACAACCATAAAGCGATGTGAAAGAGAACATGCTCAAAATTCCCTGCTGAGTTTTGGTCAGGTCAAAAGGTCATCCTCAGGCGGTGTGACTGGGAAACCGCTTTGCTGCTGTTCATTGTCCTCATTTAGAAGAGACTTCAAGAATTTCTTTTTAAATTTGAAAGCGTTTGGCAATTTTAAGGATACGAATAAATGGAAGAATTTAAATTGAAGAAATTAAAAATAACTTGTATTTAAAATATTGAAACAGTTTCCATTAACAATTTTTATTCAGAATATACCTTGTATCTCTATCTTTGCTTGCCTCTACTGATTCATCGACCAATCTGCCTATGGCCACAATAATATTTTGAGATAGCGAATTTTTATTATAGATTTTATTGAACACATATAAAAATGTGCATGAATCATAAGTGTACTGATGCACAAGTCAATGTGTCTTTTTAAACTGAACGCACCTGTGTGCCTAACACTAGCTCAAGAAACAGAAAGTTACCAGAAATTGGTGTGTATTCCCTGTATCCCCTCTGCCTTTAGTTGTACCCTGAGGCCCCTTCCCTACCTTAAGCTAGAGCTTTCCAACTTCATGTCTTGGGAAAGGGAGGTCTCAGCAGAACGTAGGAAAAAAAAAAAAAGAACTTTACATTTTGACAGAGATCCAAGAACGAGAGATTAGGAAGAACATGAATCAGTCCTAGCCGGTTTTTCTAAGTAAGCCTAGATAAGGGATTCTTGGGAGGGGAGGAGGAGACAGGAAATGAAGTAAGCAAATAAAGCAAAGACATTTGTGGGTCTCTCAGAAGGCAAATTGGCCCTGCCCGGAGCTCAGAAACTTTATCAGAGAAACTGTGGATAGGAACTTTGATTCAGATGGAAATGTTTCCAGATCCAACAGCATCCAACTTTCAATGCAGTGAAGCACTAAGGCTTTGTTCAATTCAACTAATGGCTCCTACGTGCCATTTCTCAATGTATCTCCCATGTCCCAATATGCACATCACAGACATGCAGGGGACTGATGCAGATGGTCCATGGTCCTTACTTTCAGAAACATGGGTGTAGGTTTTTGTACTGACCATGCCCATGGTTCCCAAACTTGTCTGTGCATTACAATTACCTGGGAACCTTGCTAAATAAACAGATTTCTTGTATATTCAAGACCTCCCACTAAATTTAATCAGGCTTGGCAATCTGAACGCCAACCAACTCTACAAGTGATTATTACACAGCCAGTCTGGCCTCCACCGGAGTACTGGATTTGGGAAGTTACTCTTCCAGTGGCCTGTGAACTATACCATTTTATCAGGACAAAGACTCAGGGCAGTGTGTCCCTGTGACCCGCAGAGCAGAGCCCTTTTAGAAGCTGCTGGGGGGAGGGGAGCAGCTCAAGTGGTTAGGCTTCTCTCCTGCTCTGCATTCAGCAAGACCAGCCCCTCCTACCCCAATGTGCTTGCGTAAAGAATTACAACATTAAAGGGCACCTAGGTGGCTTAGTCTGTTAGGCGTCTGCCTTGAGCTCAGGTCATGATCCCAGGGTCCTGGGATGGACAATTAGTAAAAGCATGGCAAGGGTGCAGAAAGCATTTATAATAATAATAATAATAATAATAATAATAATGATGATGATAAGGAATTTGAAAAGCCAAGCCTATAGCACACTCTCACCAAGGTAGGTTAATTTTTTTTAACCCCTCTAGATGAGCTAAAGTGAAAGCTCGGGGGCGGGGGGGATAAAGTGAAATCTCCAAGTGTAATAACCCACTAGGATAATGTATGAGCCCCTGAGCAGTCACAGCTAGAGTATGTACTGCGAAAGCCAGGACCTGTCGCCCCCAAGCGGACCTACTTGTTTGGGGCTGCTACTGACCAGGATGAAGTCTCTGTTGGCCAGTGGGAGCAAATTTTTAAAAACGGATAAAAAAAGAAACCAGGTGGAGAGAAATCTAGAATTTGAGACCCCCCCCCCCCGCAATAATCCTCCACACACGATCCTGGAGAAGTTATAGAAGATACAAAAGGAACTCCTAGGGACCAGGGGATTCCCACTCAAAAATGAGAGTATCCAGGAAAAACAAAGGATGGAGAGGAGGTGACCACTGTGTCACTCAAAATCCTGGTGCTGGCTACAGTGTAGGATGGTGAATGTTTTAACTTCTTATTTAGATTCAGGAAGTAAGGATGGGAAAAATCAGAATTAGGTGGTGTTTATTTCGATTTGCTTTTATCCAAGTCAATTTTTTATTTCAGTGTATCTTATATATACAAAGGTACAAAATCATAAATTTATAGTTAGGTGAATTTTTACCAGGTGAACTTATCACTTTTGTAAGTGAGTACGGGATGAAGAATTATCAGTTCCCTGGAGGCCCGTTTTGCCTCCTCCTACTCACTAGTTCCCATAAAGGAACTCGCTATCCTACCTACTAACATGGGGGATTAATTTTGCCTACTTTTGAACTTCACATAAATGGACTCGTATGGCATGAACTGTTTTACATCTGACTTCTTTCACTGTGTTTGTGAGTTCATCTATGTATTTGTGTGTCGTTGTTCATTTTCATTACTATATAGTGTCCCATCCCCTGGACATACTACACATACCATAGATTTTCCATTCTGTTGCCAGACTATTTAAGGTTCTTTACAACTCTGGGCTATTACAAACAATGCTGCTATGAACTTGCTTGTGTGTTTTAGAAATAATCTTTATCTTTGACATTACTATAAAAGGAATTCAACTATTTTTATTTAAGAAGAACATGTTGAACATATGGCAAAATATTTTCTTGGAACTAAAATTTACACTTCACTACCATTTTATTTTTACATAAAAATAAAATATTATGAGCATACATTGTCAATGGTACACACCACTACCTCCTCTTTTACTTTTCGAATAGTGGGAGAAAACTGTAAACACAAGATTAGAGTATTAATTATCAAGAAAATTACATTTATGGGTAGGGCTCATTTGGTTGAAAAAAGAAATTTACATTTTTTTATTTTTAAAAAAGATTTTATTTATTTATTTTAGGTGGAAGGGGAGGACAGAGAGCAAGCAAGTGTGATCAGGGTGAGGGTCAAAGGGAAAGGAAGAGGGAGAGAGAGAATCTCAAGCAGACTCCGCCCTGAGCACAGAGCTATAGACCATAATCTGGGTGATCTTTTCCTGGTAAGAAATCCTGTTTTTTTTTAAAAAGATTTTATTTATTTATTTGACAGAGAGAGCACAAATAGGAGAAGGGACAGAGGGAGAGGGAGAAGCAGACTCCCCACTGAACAGAGAGCCTGATGTGGGGCTTGATCCCAGGACTCTGGAATCATGACCTGAGCCGAAGGCAGATGCCTAACCAACTGGGCCACCCAGGCACCCCCCTGGTAAGAAATCTTTAAGCCAATTCATAATATTTTATAATCCTATGTTAAAAGTTCATTTAAAACTGCTGTTTCCCCATGAATGTGTTCTAATTCTAACTTGTCTTGGTGAGGGTGTGGTGGGTGAATGCCAGCTCAGTGGTGTTCTCCTGTGTATCCATAATGTCCATGTTGTTCCTGTATATCAGTTAAGATCATGTTCAACACCACGTTACAAAAAACAGTATGAAAGAAGAAAAAAATGAGCACATGACTTCCATTCCAGGGGTCACCCCATGGTTAAATAGGGTTGCTAGTGATTCAACTGAAAGCTGGTCCATGTTACAGGGAAGAAGGAGAGGAACGAGGACAAGGAGAAAGGAGAGGAGGAAGAAATTCTTTAACAGGTAGGGGCACCTGGGTGGTTCATTCGGTTAAGCAGCTGCCTTTGGCTCAGGTCATGATCCCAGGGTCCTGGGATCGAGCCCTGCATGGGGCTCCTGGCTCAGCGGGGAGCCTGCTTCTCCCCCTCCTTCTGCCCCCCACTTGTGTTCTTGCTCACTCTGCTCTCTCTCTCAAATAAATAAACCAAAAATCTTAAAAAAAATTTTTTTTGAACAGTTAGATTTCTCAAGACTTCTTTTAAATCAAAACTTAACTACTCAGTCAGGTCAGGAGATGCATACTTAAGTCACCAACATGTATTAGTATATTGTCTCTTCTGATATGCGCACGTGCATGCACACAGACACACACACAGACACACACTGACCCTTGAACAATCCAAGGGTTAGGGGTGCCAACCCCCCATGCAGTTGAAAATTCAAATATATTTTGCCTCCCCCTAAACTTTACTAATAGCCTGCTGTTGACTGAAAGCCTTACTGATAACAGTTGATTAACACACATTTTATGTTATATGTACTATATAGTGTATTCTTACAACAAGGTAAGCTAGATAGAAGAAAATGTTATTAAGGAAATCCTAAGGAAGAGAAAATATATTTACAGTACTGGTCTGTATTTATTGAAAAAAAATCTGTGATAAGTGAATCCATGCAGTTTAAACCCATATTGCTCAAAGGTCAGATATATAGATCGATAGATCTATCTATCGATCTATATATATATATATCTCAAGATATAAAGAAAGGTGAAAATAAATTCATCTGGGTTTTCATTTAAAGGCTGTAAATCAGGGGCGCCTGGGTGGCACAGCGGTTAAGCGTCTGCCTTCGGCTCAGGGCATGATCCTGGCGTTATGG